>NC_059667.1:22148478-22455404 GCF_905147105.1 Pieris brassicae | reverse complement strand
AGTTTCGATCATAATTGCACACGAACGAAGTTTCCGTCTAAGTGCACATATAACACTCGTGTACGTTGAAGTAAGACATCGTGAAAAACCGACATACATGAGAGCCAAATAGTCGGCGGCGAGTGTGGCACAGAAGACTGTTCACGTACTTGACTTTATTGCACCCATATCTTCAGTGTTAATGGGATTTGCTTTTAATTCCCGATGTACAATTTTACACCGGTAAAACATATACCCAAAATTTACTGGTAACATATTGCTATTAAAATAAATCTTATGATACATGTGAATCAATACATAGTTTAACTCGATGCTTGTAGCGGTAAACGTGACTGTAACTGAAACAAATTATAGTTAAACATGTTAAAGAGATAACTAAATAATGATAATTACTTTATATATATAAAACATTCACCTGAGGATGCCATTTTAAAGTCTTAGGTAATTAGTTTGTAAATTAAACTGTCATTATCATATATCCGGTCCGGATCTCACCCGGCTTAAAGCTAAGATGAGGGATTCGACAAACATAACCATAATTTAATAATTTTTGGTTTTACACCTAATATTTGTCTATTAAGAGTAATATTGTCTTCCTAGATTATTTTCTCCTTGTTTCTCATATAAGACATTTGCATGTTTTTATATTTTGAGAGATACATTTTATATATAATATTAAAATAAACAAAATTATAGTACATTGCCACATACTTTTCTTGGCCGGTAAGATATGGATTAGGCCGGATTAGTATTGCCAATAAATAAAACAGGAATAATTTGAACTCACGCAGGCTAACATAATAATTTATTGAAAACAATATATATATTATGTTGTCTTATTATGACATTATACATTATCTTCTAGATACAGTTCTAGGTTTGAATTAGTGTAACACAAACTTAAGAACGACTCATATGATAGGTTTTGTTACATGTATTTTTATATAATATCCATTAAGATACCTAGCAATGAAAACCATTCGATAATTAAAACTTTTCCATTTTAATTATTAATGCAAGATATAAATACATTATACATGGGCTACATGACCCCAGAAGTTTTTGCCCAATTTAATAAAAATGAAAATAGTTTGTAATTTCAATGGGGTTCACTCGAGCCACTCGGTACAACTCAACACGGATCAAATATATACGGTAAATTTAAAATAGAATTTATGTACATGTACTTTAAGGAAGATTATAACATAATGTATACATCTTTAAATATTTATTAAATGTTGTTGTAAAGAGGCAGGTAGCTCACCTGACGCCGCCGCCCATGGACACTCTCACTGACAGAGGGCTCGCGAGTGCGTTGCCGGCCTTTAAGAAATTGTACTCTTTTGAAGGACCCTCAGTCGAATTGGTTCGGAAATACTTCAGTGGGCAGCTGTGGTGCGCGGCAAATACAGCCTTAAAAAACCGCTCAGTTATGGAACGACGGACGTCGAGGTGATACGGATGGTATTTTGTATTTTGCCTTGACGTCCGATGATGAAAATCAGCTGCAGGTATTAATCCGAACAACTCTTCTGAATAATCTACATGGTAAATGCGGTAGATGATGCAGAGTGACCCCACATCTCTACGCAACGCCAAGAGATCAAGCCGGTCGGTTATATTACAAATTTGAGACTTGATTTTCTTATAGAATATCCCTAGAGAAAACATAATGACTAGGAGAAAATAGGGTACGATCCCAAAAAGAGGTTAGTGCATAGTAGGTTGAACCATTTATCATTGTAATAATACCCAGAGGGGATTGAAACAATACCCGCAGTGAAAGATAAGGCCAAAATGTGTTCGATGGTTCAGAAATCTGTCAAAGTGATAAATTGGTGTAAAGGGTATTAATTTACAGTTAAGAACGTTTGCCTAGTGGTTAAGATAAACACTGAGGTAACGAATTCGGACCGTGGTTATTTAAAACATAACAACAAAAAACTTGTGAGTCCGGCGCATTGAGCTCCCGGGGTTCGCACTAGAATCAGAAGCGAGTAGAATGTTGAATTGCCATTAAATTATTATCTTTTCGAGGACCGAGGTTATAAACCAGACCAGATATTTCAATTACAGAAACTAAATTAAGGTGTTTTTTTTATAATCATGCAAATGACTGTGTACTTTTGTTAATTTACATTTAAATTTTTCTTAATATTGACGTTCATAAGTATATATAGCATTATGAATAAATTAATTTCGATTTACGGCTTTTAACTATAAGTTACTTTCACAGTACGGGGCTCGATGATTCCCGTGCTCTCTGGCATTGAGAGTGTCCATGGCGGAATTACTTAATATAAGTTGAGCCTCCTGCCCATAAGGCCCCAGTTCTATAAAAAAAACCTTCCAAAACACTCACGCAAAAACGAACATCCCATAACATTTACCTTAAGCTTTTAGAAAGGGCTATTAATAGAACTTTTATATTCTTTTTAAGCTTCAATTTATTTTATACCGAAAGTTGTTTAAAAGCATGAAGACCCTCGGGTGATGTAAAGATGATAATGATAACGTCGTCATGTTTTTTCAGTATCTACAAAAATATCAAGCCTTATTGAGAGATCTACACACTCGTGGGAAAAACGCACTTACTAGATTAGAGAGAAATTGAGTTAGGATAAAAATGTTCTTGGACTTTTATCTTACAATGAAATTTCATTTTCATTAATGGTATTTTATCAATATTTTATCGTCAATGTTGATGATGGTCATTATATTAATCTCACTAGCCGACTAGCTTTTCTGTAATATTTGATAAATACATAAAATTTTATCTGTACTGTCGTAAGAAAATTGTAATTCTGAGTATATAAAGAAATTCGTAATATTAACGTTCACAAAAGTTTCAAGCAATCTACGTACTGACACGTTACGAATAGACATTATGTCTTATTATGCTACGTACTTTATATTTTAACATTTACGTCATCCATAAAATTGGCCCATATGGTAAGGTAATTATTATTATATTGTCATGTGAGTTTAATTATGATTTTAGGATATCTTATAATTGAGAACGCTTGTCAGCTAATGGCTTCTAGACACCACGACTGACGCAATTTAAAGAATTGAGTGTCGTCTCGTCACGTACATAGAATCAGTGAGAAATGTTAATAGACACTATTGTTATTTTTCTTTGACATCGTCGTATGCACAGTTTATTGATCTATTAAAATCTAGCTAGATTTTGTGTGATTTGTGTCTGTATTAATTTATGTTATTAAAATACTATACCTTAATACGCGAAAGAAAACAAACGCTGATACCGTTAACTGTACTTAATTTTGATTTAATTAATTATCTTACTAATCTCGCAATGTTGGCATCTCTTGGTACAAAAAACTAAGTTTGTTAATGGAACTACAACTAGAAGTTACAGAGAATCAGTACTGATTACACCAGCCAACAAACTCACCAAAACAATTTACAGACTTCTCAAACATTTATGTTATTTTCGTGTATAAAATATAAAATTTTGCTTCTGAATATATGAGAATTAAAAATCAATAAATAGAACTAAAAAAATTGACAAAGTGTGCGGTATTATTTCGCTGTATTGCGATATTGTTGAGCGAGCAAAGCACCAGCTCTGAGGTCACCATTACTGTCTGCCAGGCGCCAACTTAAGCCTTTAATTATCGCACAGGCACTTGAACCCCCAAGAGTACTCCAAAGATAACAAAATCAACGTTGAAGGAGAGTATTTTTCCTTCTTATTCGTACCAGTTTGAGCTTAAAACATAAAGTTACTTTCATAATTCTATGTATGTGACTTGTAGCTCAGACCTTGGCCTTTAAAGGGTGATCTATAAACTTGGGAAGCTTTCAATTCATTTTTACGGCCCATTTATTTACGTTTACAGGAGCGGGGAACAAGCAAGGGTTATTTTTATTACATTTTTATATTGACTATAAAAATCGCTGTCGTATTAATCGAATTACAAAGAAGTGAGGGAGGGACAAGCAGTGGCTAGCTAATTTAATATCTGGAAGTAACTAGTGGTTAATCAATCATGCGTCTGTCTGCCCTGAGGTTGTGTTTAACTTCTTCGTTCTCAATCAATACTCGTTCGTTCAGTGATGGAATATATCGCGGCGAAATCGATATCTTATCCAAAAACTATTAACGGATTCAGAAACTCAAGCATATTACAATCCAAATAAACTCAGAGATTATAGTACTATTTTCTCGCAACAAAACCGTGAATATTTTACGGGGTTGTACGGCCTCTTTTATTATTCAAAGGATTGTATACAATGGCATTTTACTTGGCTGGTCAAAGTGCAAAGTATTGGTGTTTATTATTTACATTTAACAACGATAAAATATTTTAGAATATTTGTTTCATATAAAAAAAATGTTGTGCTATAAGATGGATCTAATAGGCATAAAACACTTTATTTCTCACGACCTTTTTATTAGCAATTAAGTCTGAGCACTGTTTAAGATCAATTAGATAAAATTTATAAAATAACGCAAATTTCGTGGAATGTTTTATAAATAAATTTTACTTACAAAGCTAATGCGACAAAAAGCCAGACGCAAAACCAAAGGGACCATTGCCCTTCAAATTATTTAAGTTCTTATTTTACTGTTAAATAAATATGTACTCCTTAAAACTCCTTCCTATGGGAGCCCAAAACTATGGCTAACGCTCTTCCGAAACTATAATCTTGAAATCTCATATCGTAACTCTTACTCTCATTCACTTCAGTCCGTATTCGCTTAGCTCCTTTTCCATCTTCCTTTAAATTTCTCCTGTACAAACATTACCTGTCCACATCGTATATTAACTTTAGTACTAACAACTAAATGACGTGAGACTGATGTTAAATTATCGTGATTCATGTACACTTTTTACTTTTGATTTTTCATGTATCCTTTTTTAGTTAAGTTTCTTTTTTGTGCCTGTTTAGTTTCGTCTTTATAACTATATGTAATATGTTGTTTTGCACTTTATGTCTCCCTTATCTAATTAAAAAAAAAACTCACAGTGGATGCCTGGAAGAGATCGCTCGAAAGCGAATTGCGCTCCTTTCAGTTAATTATGTTCATTTTTTTATATTGTAATGCAGTGACGTGATAATAAATAAATAAATATATATATATATATATCTGTGCAATGGCACTGTTACCAGTCATTATCGTCACAGAGCAGTTCGAATCTTCGATGACCAACCCCTCTCCGAGCGCTTTGACCCTTTGGCGTTGCGTAGATATGTGAGGTCACTCTGCATCTTCTACCGCATTTCCCATGGAGAGTGTTCAGAAGAGTTGTTCGGATTAATACTTGCAGCTGAGTTTCATCAATGGAAGTCGAGGCTGAATACAAAATTCCACCCGTATCACCTCCGCCGTTCCACTGAGCGTTTTTCAAGGCAATTTTTGCAGCGCACCATCGCTATGTGGAACCAACTGCCAACTGAAGTATTTCCGAACCAATTCGACTTTAGGTCCTTCAAGAAAAGAGCGTAACAATTCGTAAAATCCCAGCAGTGCGTATGCGAGCCATCTGGCATTGAGAGTGTCCATGGGCGGCGGTATCACTTAACATCAGGTGAACCTCCTGCCCGTTTGCCCCCTGTTCTATAAATAAAGCTGGAAAATTGACAACGTCAAAGTCTAATCAGCTTTTAGCCTCCAATACTTGAGATTTATGTTTCTGCCAATGCTAGATCTGCAAATTAACACCCTATTTGATAGTAAAGTTATTATTATTAATTTTGAGCTCTTCAAAGAAATTTGCTAAATCCATGATATATTCATATTCATGTTCAAATGCGAATTTCGACTAACCTACCATAAGTTAAATATAGAACTAGCTTCCCTTTAATCATAGAATGTGGGCGGAAGCAATCAGCTGTTATATATTCAAAGAATTTATTATTGCGATACGCTCTTCCATACGAGGATATTAAAAGCTATGAAGTTTTATTAAAAACTACACACGACATACACTGTGATAAATCGGCTTTGAGGCGTTATTAATATTTGCAGTGTGTTTAATCAATCACAATATTTTATATGAACAAAAACTATAATGTATTCATTACACTAAAATCATTAATAAGCTATTTATATGTTAATTATTTCTGGACAAACAATAGCGTAAAATTATATTTCCTGCCAGAAAATTGTTTCATATAGCAATCCAGCCACAGCGTAAGAATGATATTCAGCCACTTGGGACTTAGCGCTAAGAGTGAAGATGTGTTTTACGTTTTTATGTTTTTTAGGTATGGATCTAAAAAGTATAAATTATTTCATATCTGTGGTACGAATGCATATAGGATAAAAAGTGGTCCTTGTTTTCGTGTGATAGCAAAACCTTATTTATTTTTTCTTCCCGTGAAACACACAGGAATCAAGATTCAGTCTCAATTAGAATTTGAGTAATAAAACACAATATTATTCTCGTGAATGTTGAATCGTTCTGAATTCTTTTAACATCAACTCGCTATATATCCAGTGCTTCCCGCTTCCAATTGCAAACCCCTATTGTTTTGAGATCCTTCAAAACTCCATCCCACCAACGCAGCATCGGTCTACCGGGTTTTCTGCTGGCACCGGGTTGTGACTTTATTAAGGACCTTGGGGTTCTCTCATTCACGATTCGGTGCAGAAGTCCCAGCAACTTGAGCCTGTTGCATTTTATGAATTGAACTATGTTGGCGTCGATCTAGGATGTTATAAAGTTCTTTATTGTTACGAATACGCGAAACACCGTTTTCGATACAGGACCAAAGATTCTTCGAATAATCTTCCGCTCGAAAATGAGAGAAATCTTGTCTTCCTTGCTAGGGGGCCAGGTTTCAGAACCATAAGTGAGTACAGCTCGCACAAGAGTTTTGTACAGAACAAGCTTGGTATTCTTCCTAAGAACTCTTGATCGTAAATATCTTTGAAGGCCAAAGAAGCAGTGATTTGCCCTCATGATGCTGATCTCTCAGCTGGGATTATTATCACTAGTCACCATTGAGCCCATATCTCATACCTAATCCGCTGTTTTGTTGGTATTTATTATTATTACTAGTGTTTTTATTGTACCAAAATGTTCATATATTTTAGATACGATAGGTATTATGTATGATGTGGTAAACTTCAGTAAACCAATACATAATTCAAAGTCTATTTAACTTCGTAATATTTATTTCAAGTTCATGCAGACAACACTATAAACAAAGCTCTTGATTATTTATTTATTTTATTTATTTATTTATTGTTGTATAAGTGTTCTTAATATAAAGGTAGTTGATGTGGTGGAAACACAAACTGTGCACAGTCATAATCTATTTCAATAAAGTTGTTAATGAATGAGTCAATCTTTATCGTGATGGTTATAATTATATGAAGCCCTAAGCATTTGGAAATCAATATAACCCTTCCGATTGTATCGATTGGCACCTGTGACCAATTTGAACGGTTGAACGCTTCGACTCGCAATTTCATTAACAGAATGTTCGCACCTTCGCCGTTTCAATTTAACTTTGATTAATATTTTCACCCTTTCAACATGTTAAGCAGTATTTTAAATTCCGCTGATGGCTTTGTAGTTGAATTAATATAAAAATAAAAACAAATCATTGTCACTACAAGGATTTTATATCTGGATCTCAGATTTCTCTATCATGATCATTTGTCAATAAGCAATCAGCTTCCTGTGCCTGATGCACGCTGTCGACTATTTGGGTCTAAGAACAATCGATTTCGTGGAGTTGTTCTCCTTCACCGTTCGAGCGAATGTTTAATGCGCACATATACGTATAAAGTACCTTGGTGCACAGCCGGGGACCGAACTTACGACCTCAGGGATCGGACTCGCACGCTGAGGCCACTAGGCCAACACGGCTTATTAAAAAAATATAAAAGATAAATACAAAACATCTAGTAAAAAATCAACTTCGAACTATGTTCTGGTTTGCTTAGTTGACTTATCGAGTTTTTTTATGTCTACCCATATTTTTGATGCTGTTATGTTTTTGTTATTTTATACACCTCCATCTGTGTTCCCTAATTATTAATCTTAGTTTTATATATTGTTTAGTTAAGCGAATTATGTATGAAATTCTTATGAATAATAAATTTATTCTTAAACCGTAAATACAATTTAATGGATCAGTATTTGCAGCTATGGGGATCGAATTTCGGTCACTGAAAGTCTATATTTTAGAGGAACATATAGATATATATTATAAACACTTACAATACAATATTAGATTGTGACTCATTATAAAAAAATCCGAAATGAATTTAAACTTTACAAAGCAGATCATATATCATATACTATAAATTATCATTAATTATAACCTCTCATGCTCACTCAGACGCAGTAATATATCTGTCCTATTGTCAATGAATAAATGATAAAGAAAAGAAGGTTAAATAAAGCGAATCGTAGTCTATGTGTTGCTATTATCGGCTGTCCGGTGCAGTCGAGTGCACACGACTAGCGATTTCCCGCTTAATTGAGAATAAACGATGTGCCAGAGAGAATTTTATCGTGGAACTAAGCGATTTTTAATATTGTACAACTACATTCGTTATATAAGCCTGCTTATTAAGAGTTTAAAGGCAGTTTATCGTTTTCTAAATACATTAATAGTTAACAAACATGCATAAAGGAGAGAGGTCACTACTAGTTATTGCGACGATTTTTAAACGTTTGGTGGCCGTTTCATTTGCGGAAGTCATTTACCATCAGGTCCGGTTGGCCCCATGTTTAAAAAAAACCCTTATATATTTTATGTAAAGTAAGTTTAATAATATTCAATATAATCTATCCAATATCCTGTATATGTTATCATTATTAATAATAATATTGTATTATGAATGCCATTATTATCATTAAAACTCCTTGCACGTAAATATTTAAAAAAATATCCGCTATCCATTAAAATTGTGTTTTAGTTATTCAATAAATTTCTAGTAATTATAAAATGCTAATACGTAAATGTATTCACGAAGTTTTCATAAAAAAACTTTAGGTTATTTCTAGTTTGACTTACACATCAAATATTAAACATAATCTATATATAAAAAAGTAAGTCGTGATAGTTTTGGAGAGGTAGCTTAGAAGGAAGCTAGTGTACGTAGCCTAGAAGACGGACAAAGGATTTACACTATTTACCGTGACATAAAACGTGGTATAATAAAATGCAAGAAACAGAAAAACTAAAAATTTATAAGTCAAGACATCAGTGTAGCCGTTGATTTGAAAGAAATTGTATAACAAAACACAACTGACAGCTAAATGTAATGATATTTATGGTTAAGTATGACTGAATATTTTACAGTGAAAGTCGGTTGATTTGTTTATTTTGAGTTTCTATCACGTTATCATGCGATGTTATCATTAACTATGCCACGACCATGACGATCGAATCTTTCCCGACAATGCCGTAATGCAATAAATGGCTGGAGCGTTTTCGATAAGTGTTTAAGAGGATTCAAGAGTAGTTCAGATAATTTACAATTACATGATTTTGTTTTGTTATTTTAAAATTGCATTTTTGTATTTAAGATGTATACGACAACGTCTGTCGTGTCCGCTAGTTTATAAAAAAAATCGGTTGTCTGTAAAGTTGGTTTACGTCATAACGTCATAAGAAAATACTGATGGTATGGTTGTATTTTTCACAAGAACATTTCAATGTTATTTGTTTGATAGATATTTTGTATGGATATAGAGAAGGAGGTAAATGGAAATCACAATTGAATTTATCAACATTTTATAATTATATAATTTTTTTTTCATCGCTCACTCAAGTAGGAGACAGTTGTCGAACGCTGCCGAACGCGGAGGCCGATTGTGCCTCTTTGTCGCTCGTTCCGCGCTCTCGCTTGCACTTCAAGCCTTAGGGCTCATTCAGACGAACGGCACGTGCTAACTGCAGGCGTCAACGTTTGTCGACGCTTGCAGTTGTGGCGTGCCACGACCGCCATTTTGTCAGTCGACTGCAAATAGTCCAAGAGTGCGCAAGCGTCCCGCATCCACACAATGAGCTCCAGTGAAGAGATTGATATTGAATTGCTGATAGTTGCAGTAAAAAAAAGAGCTTGTATTTGGAATTATAAATTACGAGACTATAGTAACAAAACAATAAAAAAACAGGGCATGGGCGGCTGTGTGTTGTTGACATTCGTCAAAAATTTATTTTCGTTTCTTGGAAAACGTGGATAGAGTGTAAAAAACTTTCCATCTTGTTCTCTGTACATCAATATTTCTTCAACTCATAATGAACGTGTCTGTCTTCTTCGCTTTTGTCGGCGACGACGGCGAAGTAGAAGCAATAACAGTGTTTCTTCATCGGAAGCAACTGCAACATTTTGCAACTGGCTCCCTGTCTACTAATATATAGTTGCGTAGCACGTACCAACTGCAAGCGTAAAAACCCATCGACGGCTGCCGCCGACACGTTGGCGCTTACTGTCGACGCACAGACGACTGTCGTTAACGGTAGTCGACGGCAGCCGTCGACGCTTGCAGTTGGCGCGTGCCGTTCGTCTGAATGAGCCCATAAATGGAACGCCTCAGAGCGAGGTAACGCAAGACGTTGATACGCAAAAGTGAAAACTGAAAACATCGCCACAGCACAAAATCCTTACAGTTTTACCAGTTACGAACTATCTTGAAAGTATTAATATAAAAACATCTAAACACATCTTAAATAAAGCACCGTTTAGTTCAAGCCATAAGACGAGAGACGTGGTGTCCTACGAAGCGACAATATTATTGTATTGTATTTATTTTCCCGCCATTTAATTGAAATACACAATTGCTTCCTTCCAGATGATACCTAAATTTATTTGCGATTTCCCTTTGTAGAAAATATATTCGTGATTTAAAGCTTTTAAAAAAGGCTTTCTATTCAATATACAAAAAAAATCGCAGCGATTGCAGACATCTAGCGCTATTTAAATTTATATGTTTTTAAATATACAAAATATTATTATTAACTGTTATTGCATAACCAACGTTCCTGAGATTAGAAAAAAAACTATATGAAAGCAAAAGCTTTTAGTACAAAGTTTACTATGAATTTTAAAAATGTTTTGTTTAATTGATGGATCATTGTTGCAGACGACGAGTTTGGCGAAAAATCTGTGTCCGTACTACTTGATGGAGAGGAGTCTGAACTAATATTCATCGATCATCCGAGTACAGAAATGTCTGTGAGTGGCCATTTATAGATTATTATTTTTTACTGAACGAGCAGGTGGTTGGAAGAAAAAAGCGAGGTATCACGTAACTATATGCTATGATTAAAAGAGTCTGTATTTTGATAACACCAAATTCTAAATAATTTTTCATATTTCATCCAACGTTTAACTGTTAATCTAGTTATACACACCAGTGACGCTACAACCCTTTTAGGTCTGGGCGTCAGATCACTGTACCGGTTTAATGATCATATGTAATCTAATAGGCAAGTAGGTAGCCTCCTGTCTGTCACACTGTCGACTTTTTGGGTCCAAGCTTACGATATGACTATAAGAATGGAAGTAGTCCACTAAAGCCACTAGACCAACAACGATACTTCCAGTAATAGACAGCATATATAATCGTGTAGTGGAGTTAGATTTTTCTTTCTTTATCTTATATAAGTACGTAGCAACTATCTCAAAGTATATTTGTAAATCGCCTTAAATTTGCTGTAGAACGCCAGATGACAAGGCGATTGTTATAGTTACACTAAAGTGATACCTATATTACGAAAGGAAAATACAATACCTTACTCAATGACTATAAAAACCTTTTAAATTAACTAAGCTATCTCAACGCTTCGAATCACAGCCTTTGGACTGTATATTTATAATGTTTTTTAAGAACAAGAGGAAAGTAAAGTTCCTAACCACACAATCGGGCTTGGTGTACACAAAATTGAGCGTTTATTTCGATATAGTAACTTCTCTACCGGTCCCATGAAATGGAAAGTATTCTTCTAAAGCAACAGTAGTTTAATTTTAAAATTGTAAGTGTTATTATTATGATTAGTACTTAAAATGATTTACATGTCAAATGGAAAGTTTCATGAGGTTCGCCGCAGGGAACAGTTCTTAGGCCAACGCTTTTTTTAGTGTACATTAATGATTTATGTTCTCACTCGAGCTCACGAATGCTAAACTCTTTTCCTTCGCTGATGACACAGCTATAGTGTTCTACTCACACTCTAGGGAACAAGCCACACTGTTAGCTCATTTAAGTCTTCGCCAAATCTCTCAATTGCTTTTAGATAATCTCCTTTCTCTAAATACGTCTAAGACCAAATACATATGTTTTCACATATCGAAATCCAGCAAACCAAACCCTATCCCGCTTATTAAATTACACTCATGTTTGAACCTTCACAGCAACTCCAACTGTCGTTTCCTGGAACCAACTAAAACAACCAAATACCTAGGATTAATTATTGATTCAAGGCTTTGTTGGGGCCCTCAAATAAACTACCTATGTTCTCGAGTTCGTAAACTTATAAATGTTTTCAAACGCCTTAGAAAACCTTCTGAGCCACATACAATCTAGATAGTATATACTGCGTTATGCCAGTCGATATCATCTTACCGCATATCGGTATGGGGTGGAGCGGCATTGTCTTCAATGCTGAAAATTGAGCAAACCCAAAGTGCCATTCTTAAGATATCCTATAGGAAACCTTTCCGCTACCCAACTTCAAAATAGTTCAAAGAAACAAAGCATTTAACTGTTAGACAATTATACTTAATAGCAATATGCACTTTTTTGGAAATAAACACAACGCAAAATTATATTTAAGCAACCCAAAAACACACTTTCTTCGTACAACGCTTTTGCTCCTTCCGAGGCTCTTTCATCTTTAACCACTTCCTTAAAAACAAAATTATCACTATACATACACAATACTAAAAATCTCAAAAAAGGTAAATACAGTTTATATGTTAAAAGGAAGAGACTGACTGCCCACAACACGGAATCCTAGTGTGGGGTTCAGTGGACTTAACTATACCTAAATATCCTGTTAAATGTGTATAATAAAGTTTTTCTTTCTTTCTTTCTTAAGACACTAGCTGCCCAGTGCTGCTTGTGTTGTGTTTTACTTTTGCTTTACACCATTTTTTTTTGTATCATAAAATTTTCCTTTCCTTTTCTTTAAACTGTTTCTGAAGGCTAGGGGCCTTGTTTATTTCCCGGTAGTAACACGGAAAACGTTCAATGGCAATATCGATACAGATCACGAATGTGTACAACTCAATACTGAAATAGGAATTTACCGCTATTGTATTTAGTATTGTTGTAAGTTACAGAGTACCAGTGCAACTGCATCCCTAGTCTGTTTAAACATAACCTCTATTACGGAATATGGAGTACGTTATGACTTTGTGTGAACACGTGTACAACTAGAAGTAATTAAATACCGTCAACTCCTGTTTTAACTCAAGCGGATGCGGATATTTTTTAGCAGTTTTATTGAGATGTAATATACTGGTTATTAATTTCCTTTAAAGATATAGCAGCCACATAATAGTACAGCTGAGACATGAGTGATCTTAAATGTATCGATAAGTACTAAATATATATGGATGTCTATAGCCACCGGATTTGGCGATAAATTTATAATTACGTAACTATATATATATCTAACTAGAACAGGAAACATAGTTATAAATGTTACTAATTTACTTTCCGTGTATCTTCATAATATGATAAATATTAAATAAAAATCATATCATTTCAAGATATAACACATAATGTAGTGTTACACTATTTATGACGAAGAGAGTAAAGTAGTGGAACGAGAAAAGAAAAGTCAGGTCAGGAACTAACTTTTAACGATAGGAATATTATCGTCTAGCGACAGGATGGATGGAGGAGACAAAAAGGGACCGATTATTGACGATAACCTGAACAATGTCTCGAAAGCACCACTCGAAACCATATAACGGTTTTAATTAATGACTTTGATGTTAATAAATTAAAATTACAATGGCAGCAGATACCAGCGCCTTTGCTCCGATATATAATAAGTAAACTAATTGTCACATATAGGTATTAGTGTTAGTACTTGAGTTTAAATAATTGTATTACTTTAACAAATCTCCATACTATGAGACTGAACGATCGTTTATCAGGTGGAGAACTGCCTTTCAACCTACGAGCCGCATGCTTGCGTCGTGGTCTACTCGGTTGTCGCCAAAAGCTCATTCACCAGGGCAGCAGAACTGCTGGCGTACCTAGCAAGAGAACAGTTCACTTGCGATAGAACAGTTGTCTTGGTTGGAAATAAGGCAGATCTAGCAAGAGCACGACAGGTTACTACTAATGGTTAGTAAAATTTAGCTTCTGTAATCACAATAAAATGGCGCTGCTTTTTATTCATCCTCTTTCATACATTAATTTGCTATATATTATTTGCTTCCTTGTTCATTATTAAAGACATATTCCGGTTTTTTACAGTACTGTCAGCGTTAACTGTACATTTATAGACTCTCGTCACCCAAAACGGTATTGTATTTAATATATACATAGCCTAAGTCTCGCTAAAGCTGTGTATAAGTTTAGTAAAGCATAGCTGAGAGGTAATTTTATGCAAAGTTATGAATATTAAAACTTTGAGCTACGTTTCCTACTCGAAAGTTTGTTAAAAGGAAGGTTAAACATTAAAGATTTCTAATGACGCTATTCGTGAACAAATTAATGACCATAAATAATTAACCCTACCCTACATAACCAATTAATAATATTGCTGATTACTAGTAAGTAATTTTCAGAGTACCAATCCAATATGGTATCTTATCTTTGATCACTAATGAGCGATCACTCTCCGGAAATATATATTACATTCATATAGGACAAACATACAGCTTCATATGAAAAAACAAAAATACATCCTTAAGAAATACGTGGTAACCAACGTACAGAAAGCCTTGGAGTAGTGAGGTCACTCCGTGAAGCCTGCGAAGTGCCCAGAAGCCTTCTGTTCTTCTGGAAGTAGCTAGGCTGGCTTAGTTAGCCAGGACTTCACGCACAACGGAAGAAAACTCAGTCTACCAACTTTTAACCCTTTTCTACATTCTTATTATATTTTGTTGCAGAGGGAAAAGCTTTAGCCACGTCACGTGATTCCAAGTTTATTGAAACATCATCTGGAATTCAGCACAACGTGGATGAGCTTTTGGTTGGGATTCTAAAACAGATACGTTTGAAGGAGAGCAGAGAGAAGAAACAAGCAAAGAAGATCGGTAAACAGGTATATTTTCCAAAAAGTTATAAGAAATGTTGAATGAATGAAACACAGCTGAAATTTCATTTTGAAAACGTTTTATAAAGAAAATATTTTTTACTGAAAATTGATTGTAGACACTCATTGCCACGAAATGAAAAAGAAGTTTTCATCGAGATAAATACAAAAACAAATGGTTTTTACACATTTTTACAGGACTAGGTACTCGTATTTAAAGTATCAGAAACTTCCACATGAAGATTAATAAAAATACCAATATTCTAGTTTAATTATGTAATTACTACATAATAGTATTACGTCAAGCACCATTAATATATCAAGTGGACGAGACTAACTGCCCCGGACACAGGGAATCCTAGTGTGTGTGCGAGCGCACTTTGTCTTTAACTTGATACTCCTTTTATTATGTGTAATAAAATGTTTCATTCCAACATAATATTTAGTTTATCTTGTAGTATGCCACACGTTTATGTAACTTTAGACTGTGAAACTATTTGTCAATTGCCGTACTTTAACTTATTAAAAGTGGCCAATAATTATTTACTGAAACCGGCGTTAAATAAACAACACAAACAATGTTAGAATGTGGTGAGTAACATAAACTGTTTTAGCCCGTTAAAGTTTCTGCCTCAGGGGTTGCTCTAGGCATTCTACCAAAGGGACCAAAGCCGACTAACAAAGGAATTATTTTTGAGGCGAATTCGTATCGTTGGTCTGCCATATGGGCAATTGGGAGTAGTGAAATTTAATATTCCTGCTATATCATAATCCAGTGACGCTACAAACTCTGTATTGTTCTTAGCCGCAGATTGCATCTAGTAAGAGATCCGGCAGCAAGATTACTGCGCTCATCAGTTATATGTTATATGTTATATATTATATGTTCGTTAGACCAATACGCTGCTTAGATCATTTTTATCTCATAGGCTAGTAGGTGATCACTGATCAGCCTTCTGTCTCATATTACCGATTTTTTAGATTTGAGAGATGTCGTTTTCCTCACGATGTTTTCGTTCACAGTACGAGCGAGTCTTAGATGCTTAAGACAGAAATTCTATAAATGAAAAGTACACAGGATCGAACCTACGACCTCAGGTATGAGAATTGTTAGCTGAGGGAACTAGTAGCTGACATATTTAAACAATATTTTAGTTATTTGCTCTACTAGACTTATAATAAATAAACTTTTAATATAACATTTAAAAATTTGAAATCTAAACTAATTATAAATTACTTCATATATTGACTTTGAAAGTTGAGCCACATTCAACGAAGCTCGTTTATTGAACCTTAACTTTCTGAACTTGATTAATATAAGATTATTAAGGTATACCAAAAGTTTTGTAAAGTTTCATTAAATTATGTACATTAAAATATTTTGAAAGAAATATCTTTGATTCAAAGTGGCGGTTGTGTTTTGGATTGATGTCCAATATAACCTGCAGTCACTGTTCATAATACACAGGTAAGTTGGATAACTTTAGATGTACCACTAACCACTGCCATTACAAACAGGACTTTGTTCAGCAGCGGAAACTTGCGCCTTAAATGTTACGTTTGTTTCCTAATACTTTAAAAAACTGAATAATT
Organism: Pieris brassicae; assembly: GCF_905147105.1. Classification (NCBI taxonomy): domain Eukaryota; kingdom Metazoa; phylum Arthropoda; class Insecta; order Lepidoptera; family Pieridae; genus Pieris; species Pieris brassicae. The sequence goes on along the minus strand of NC_059667.1, from coordinate 22,438,592 downwards.
TACTAATCGAGTCACATCTGGGGCTATGTCTAAATTAAGTTAAAAGTATAACTGTTCTAATTTGACAATTATGTCATTAATCAAACTTGTTACCAAAATTATTATGGTATTTTGTGGTCTATGTATATAACATTCGCTCGAACGATGAAAGTAAACATCGTGTGGAAACCAGCTAGATCCAAATATGCGACGGCGTGTGTGAGGCACAGGAGGCTGATCACCTACGTGTCTATTAGATTTACAAATGTTCATGAAACAGATACAGGAATCAGAGACCCACCCCTAAAAAGGTTGTAACGCGACTGATTTTTTCTATTTAACCAAACTAATCACTCGTCAAAATGTAACTTGTTTTGCATTTGAGTTGTTGTTGTGTAATTTTTATTTTACGTCGCTAGTGGGACCTTGTGGGTCTAGTTACTAAAACTGGCCCAAAATAAAACATACATATAAATTATTAAAGTAAATTAATTAATTATTAATAAATCTTGAAAATTTCTACAATAATGTAACCCGCAATAAAACTGATAACTTGGCTTAGGGCTGTCTGCAACGATCTAGAAGGATCATTAATAAAACCTGAGCTAAAGTAAACACTTACTAAACATAATGATAAAAATAATAAAGCTTTTTATTTTTTTATTTACAATTAAATAACTATAAACAAATTCTTAACTCTAGTTTTTAGAACCCAACCCAAGGCAACCCTTCCAAAGCAAGTTACACTTGTTTACCCTTCATAACATACACTTTATATTTAGCTGATGATTTACATAGAATAGAATAGAATATATTACTAATATATAGTTTTGTATACAGGACGCAAAACCTTCAAAGTTGGCCAGCTCCCGTACCCACATATCGCTCAGCATCGCCCGGGAGCTCCTACAAAAAATCTGTATCAATGATATTTCAAAATCCAAATCCTGTGAAAATCTTCATGTACTGTAAACTCGTCACGAATTTAAAACATACTTAGTCTATACTTGTTAAAGTAGTTTTAACAATTTCAGTGAACGGACATTTATACTTCTGATAAATTTTGGCAATGTATTATTGTTCAAGGATTATTTTGCATTGCTCATTAAACTCAAAATAACTTTATTCATCTAGGTAATCGAGTCGAGTAAAGGTACACTTATGAACGTCAGAAAATAAGTAAAATTAATTGTAAATTTACATTGACTACCAGTTCGCAAGTCGAGGGCGTAGAGCAGGCAAGAAGAACTGGCAAGAAACTTTCTGCCACTTTTAAATCGCTAAGTTTTTACTCATACAAATTCCACATCACATAAGTGTAATACCACAAACAGCTATTGGTTTGTTCCTTATCACTCGGCATATATATAAATGAGATGAAACATTAGATAACTCCTTCGGCTTCAAACAACGGTAACTAAAGAATAAAACATGTTTGTCAATATGATTCGCAATTCTTACTGGGAAAACCTCGTTAACATTGCAACAGCCATTATTTGTTTAGTCTCGTAAACGTCACGCGGTTCGAGACTTTTATGTTTATAATTTCGTGTTCAGTTTCTATACAAACTGAACGAACTAAATACCGGCTTTGGATGAAATTGTATTTTTATTTATTAATTAAAAATATTTTTATTTACTGTCACAACAAAGGATTCACAGACAAAACAATGTAGCAACAACAAAATCGAATGCTGAAAATGTTAATCTATATGGAGAGGGCGGACAAAAGCATTTTTAATTTTTTGTTTTCTTTATGAAAACAATGTCTAGACAGGGCGAGACAAGATAATAGAATAAACACAATGCAATTGCTTTCCTGACGGTTACGAATGAACAAGGTTACGCAGGTCAATATGTTTACTTACTTTATATAAAGGAAATTAGAAATTGTTGGCAAACATCACCTTATGTTTATTTATTTACTACATACCATACTAAGATTGCCAACACAAGAAGGATTAAATATTCTTCATAACAGTCGAAGTATAAAAACTGCAATCAAAACAATTCACTGAAAGGCCTATTCCAGACATTATATTAGTAGTAGGTTCCCATTGTGACGAGTTCTTCAACAAATAACTTTATTTCCATCTCCTCTCAGCTCAATTATCTCTTTATAGAGCTATAGATGGAGTAAAAACTCTAAGGAATTATTTATTCCAATATTTTGTCAGCCAAATAACGTACTATATCCAGATTTCATACTGCGTAGAAGTTTCACAACTTTACTTATGACGTGTAAACGTAGCAGTTTCGCTACGTCATCTAATATAACGGCACAAAATTAGGAGCAAATAACTTGTACAATAGGAAACTTTTGTTAGAACTTTTTATTGTATAGATTCTAATTATATGTTTCTGAATGAGTTGTGTAACTTGTGTTGTACGACCTAAAGGAATATTCGATATTTGAATTTTGTTTTACAATTTTAAACTTCGAGCACAGATTACTAATACTATATTTTAGGGTTTCAAATACATTTATTCTTTAACCGTCTCTTTCTTTTCTGTGTCTACCATTGTATGAGGGTTCATATGTGGAGGAAGAATGTAGTACGCATTCTTTAAGGAAAACTCCTCAAGTAGTCTAGCCATTGACTGGGCAGAAGGCGTCAGTCTAGTCGAGAAGTTGTATATACCCTTAGTAGTGGAAATAACTTTGTTAACGCGATTCAGGCTATGCGTCATCATACAAATTATACGCTCAAATCGTAACTGTTGCGCCATATAAACACGTACTTCATATAAAGATAGAAATCTTTTAATATAAATAAATATACTATAACCCTCTTAATTATAACAACTAAATCTAACACGGTTTTAACTGATGTACCTTTTCCTCTTTAAATTTACTTTAAAATGAAGTTATTACAGATCACCTTGTCAGAACAACACGATCATATACTTTATTAATTAATTCCTATTGAATACTTTTAATTGTGTTTAACTTATTACTATAAATTAAATCGATTTCTATTAATTATATATAGATGTTTAGAATAGTTATTGTTAATATCAGTATTATAACAAATTACGCTTGCACTTTGACATTCATATTCTTAGAAAACTAAAACTAATATTGTATTAAACCATAAATAATAAACATGAAATTATTATAGACTATAACACATTGTCTACAGATTAAGAGAGTTTATGATATTTGTTGACAATTGACATATTTTGTCAATGGACAATTTATTTTTATGCTATATGACATTTTTTTTTATTTTCAATCAGCCCTAATATAATAAGTGAATCGGCCGGAATACTGACAGTCTTCTAGAATATGGTGAGGTTTTAGTCGTCTCAGAACTCACGTTCTATGGTTGTTTGATAAATTTAAAGAATTATATTTATATATTTATGACACTTTATTATTAATTACTATTTTAAAAATACTGCCACACTCACAATCATTTTTGTATTAAAAATTATATGAAAGTAATCTAAGAATATGAACGTCATTAAATTAAGATGTTAACTGTTAGAATATTCACTATTTTTCTATTCAAAACAAACTTTCTACGACTTTTGTAAGGTATTTATAACTATTAGTAAGGAAGAACAAAGCTCAATAAATCGTAAATTTTAAGTTTTGTTTTTATCATTAAAAAACAAGAGCGCCGATAATTCATATGTACCTATATAAACCTTTATATGTGTCATTCTACACTACAAAACAAATTTTAACATAAAATAAAAAATCATACAAAATAAACGAAATTAAAGTAATTCAATTACATACGGGATTTTTTAGGCTTAACCACTCACGGCACGATACAAAGTTGGTTTTTAAACATAGTCTATGTGACGATTACCAACGATCATTAAAATATATTATGTGTAAACAATGAAGCACGTTTAATCTGAAAAACGTTTCCATTTGGAGACGATTATATAATTTACCTAGTTTTTTACGTCTTGCTGTTTGTTCTTCACTACTACAAATATCCATTTCCTTATAGTGGGAGAAAGAGCTTTAAATGTAGTTTTCCCGTACGTTTAGTATATACATTGTTATAATCCAGACACTTCCTTCGTAGATTTTTGATTATTTGATTATATAGAGACCTACATTTTATTGTCATTGTATACCTTAGATTTAAGAGTATATCTGTTAAGTGTATGTTATTTCAATATTATGCGATATTGGTCTGTTTATTACAGTTGTTTAGAAGCTATTTTCCCATTAAAAAAAAGGTATTATAAGCTAATGTAGCGTTATCGTGACAAAACAAGACTTTATTTATGAGTTACATACACAATCGAAACTTAGATCTAAGTTTGACTCCCATATGTCAACAACGTAAACGGGATTCCTACTAAGTCACGACCCGCGGGCGTACCCATAACAGTGGTGGCAAAGAATTATTAATTATTATGTTGTTAATCACTGCAACTGCAGGTCGTGTATATGATATTTTTTTAATCGAAATAAAATAATGGTAAATTATTAACCAAGCTTTGAATTTGTATAATATGAGCAGACCGATATCGTTATACGCCACTCAAAGTCTGATTCTTCTTAGTTATAACGTCTTCAAAAGAAAATGGATTACATTTATTTTATGGTTTATTTTCTCGTTAAAAATTTTCTCAATAGAATAGACAAATTATTGTATTATTTGACAGTTCACGAAGCGTTCATAAATATTATATCATGGTAAAATCGTGTTTGTAACTGATTTATCCCAAAAACATTTTAGAAGTTACCTTAACAAAGATGTTCTTAACACGTAATTGCGCAAGTTTCTACTTGTTGGGCTATAGAGAAAAAACAGTTCCGCAGCCAATTTATTTGCCGGAAACTCGATATATGATTTTTATCTGTGTTATAAGTCAGAATCTACATTAAGCTGTTCAGTCATAAAGCATCCATTTTCTTTTGAAAACTTAGTAGAGATGTTAATATTTTTGGTGTTTAAATACTATTTATGTAACTTGAAATAGTTGAAAATAAATGTATAATTTGAAAATAATTCGTTTTATTACATCCTGAAGAACTGATATTGAGATTTCAAGTATGATGTGATACTAATAGTAATTAGAACATAAGAGATTTATTTTAAACCCACTCACCCTTGTCGAGATTCACTTAAATTGCGTGTGATCTAGTGTGTCTTTAAAATATCATTATATTAATACGGAGTTGCTTGCTAAATCCGTAACCACTGCAGTACTAGGTTGACTACAATAAAATATCCATTTTACACGCCTGTCTCGTGTTTGTGCTTATCGTTTAATGGCCCAGTAAAATTGTGATGAAAAATAATTCGGTGGACATTTCCAGTAACTCCACGGAGACATTTCGCTTTGTTATATTCCTTATGCAACTTCTTCGATACAAAACATCTAAATATTGCGGGCTACTCGATTGTGAGGAAGTTGTATGGATCTGGTCAGCGCTGCGCCTGATTTGTAAGTTCTCACGTCATATTCACAGTTATATATTTTATAAGTGTTTGATTGTCTTCATTAAAACATGTGGAATAAATAAAATAAAAGGCAACGCATTTTCTAATGATATATCATAGATGATAATAGTGTCATATGAAAGTCAACATATGAAATTCAGTATTACTTTTAACTCCCAGTGAGTTACACGATAATACTAAGGGCGTTAGCTACGGCTTATTTTGAGAAGGTAAATGTTCCTTTTTTACTATAAAAAATATAATTGAAAGAGTTCTCAAGTTTTCCCATTCAGACGCTCCAACACTCGAAGATTTTTTCCATTATAATTAATGACACGTTCCACAGAAGAGACAAAATATGACTGCACTCGTGGGAAATAAAAACAAAACCATTATATTGCCTTAGTTGGGAAAAAGTTAAAATAAATTTTGAACAAGGACGATCTGTCCTTGATGTTATTGCCTTTCTCTATAAATAGACACCAATATTTCTCAATTTTAAGTAGTCATTTGAGATTTACTTTGAACTGACAAAATGTCGGGTTCAGGTCAGTTTTAATACCTAATACAAGAACTTTTTGTAAATATTTTAATCTATAACTGTTGAATTTTGTGTTTTTCTTCTGTTTATGATAAAAAAATTAATAGTTGCATTAAAGTAATCTGACATAGTGGCTTATTTAGTTAAATAAATAAATTATTATTTAATTAATGGCCGTAAGTCAAGGCTGAATATTTTGCTCATACAAGGTTTATAGGCGTGGTGATTTCTTGAATCATCGGAGTTACGACTGAAGTATAGCCATATAGCAAACATAAAATAAAATATAATTAAGTACATATACTAAGTCTGGGCATCGATAATGTTACAATTGAAAATTAACAAAATATTACATTTGAATTCAGAATGTCATTTTTAAAAAGCATTGTTATCGTTATTATATATTACTGTTATTAATGGCTTGAATCAACCGTGCTAGGGACAAGAAAAAGATGCTGCGTCACCGAACATGCCTCGACAATGGTTACATCTGCCTCCCCTTTATCCTTCCCTCTGATTCAAGAATTTGTCTATAAAATTATCACACCACTATCTAGCTCAGACAGCACCATCTAGTAAATAAAATGATATTTATATTCTCTAATCACTACAAACGCTGACTTGTTTGAATGCTATCTAGCGGTACGTAGTAAAGATTTCATTTGAATCCGAAATTTCTTATTAACAAATTATTATTTACACTTAATTGTTTATATTGGAAAGATTTAAGATAAGTTTTAACAAAACTTTACTTCAATTAAATCTTGAACATTTCCCTAAATTAAATGATATCAAGAAATCCTTCTTACCAGTGGCGCTATCACACTAAAGCTAGCATTTTCGGAATAATTATTTTTATATGAACATCGCTGGTCTATTACTTTAATTGTCTTTGACTACAAGAAGCCGCAATAAGTACATTTACAACTTTGTATTGTCATGATCACAAATAGCACATGTATCAATCATTTCGAATTTTGTTTTTTTTTAGATGTCTTTTATATCTATCCAACTATTTATTAATTTGAGCAGTAAATCAGACGACTTAATATTCATAAATTCATCGATCTTGTCACAAAGGAAAGAGCGTAACAATTCTTAAGAGGCAGGAAGACCAACGCACTCACAAACACTCTCGCATTGAGAGTGTCTAAGAGCCGCCGTATCACATAACAACATGAGCTTTCTGTGATATCATTTTTTTTAAATTGGTTTGGCTCGTAATTAGTTCTTTAGATCCAAAAAGTAGTACCAAGTAAGGTGCTGTAGTAATATTGTATTCGTTTTACTTAGGATAATTATGTAGAAGTGTCAGTAGCAGTAGTATAAGTTTGGCTATAATAAAACAAATAATTCGAATGTCCAACAGGCGTCAGTTGATGTTTACAGCGTTTCATAATAACAGCACTGCCAACATTACTCTTCTATAAAGAAAATAAAAATAGCCTTTATTCGAGGATTATACATAATTATGATAAAGGTACACTGCCAGAGGGACCAAACTTTATGAATTTGTTTTGATATTATTTTTAATATTTTTTAATTAAAATGAAACTTTATCGGCGTTGGAAAAAAAATACCGGCACATTTTTCGAATTCAAAAAGAGATTTGAAGCTATTAACAAAAATATATAATAACGATAACAATGATAGTAATAATTCTATTACAATTAATGAAATTCTATAATAATCTTAGTAGTAATAAGGTAAAATGAAATAATTGTATCATTTGCATTCGTGTCTATGATAATAAAAGCCTTTTGCTAAACTTTATCTTATATAACTTTATTTAACCAATTTCTGTAAAGTAGCATATAGTAGATCATTTTTCTAAACTTTATAGATTATATATATATATATATATATTAAAAACTTAAACCTCATTAAGAGCATGATAAACATACGGTAAGTTGTAAGATTGTTGTTAATATATATCAATATTCTCATTGTTGGCGACTCTATTATTATAAGATAAATAATAATATTTTTGGCAGGTCATAAGTAGAAATTGAGTATGAGTTATAAGTTTGATGAGAATATTGTTGATAGCTTATAAGTAGAAATTAAGTATGTGATATAAGTTCTATAATTAAAATATGTTAATAATTTAAGTATGAAAAATGGTTAATAAATAAATGAATAAAATGCTTCGCCGAACAAAAGGGTCGCATAGCTCTCGTCGCGGTATACCGACGCAGATGTTTGTAAGCGCAGCTCTCGTCGCGGTATACTGTTCGAGTACTTAAGCTCGGCGAGATCTACGCAAAACTCTCTTTCCTCTCTCCTCTGGGACCCACGAATAATCGGCGAAGCAAGAAACAAGATCAAGGCGCAGTTTCATTTCAAGACAACGTCAAACAATTACGCACTAGCAGGGGTGCGTGGGTTAAGGCGGTGCCAGCACTACGTCAAACCGTCTTGACAAAACGTACGAAGTCAATCCCCACCGGTATGCAAAACCGCGCCGAGGAACTTTGGTTACTGCACGGGCGTATTCATACGACATAAACGTAACGACGACTTAAACGTAATATCCCGTGCAGGCCCGAGTACCTGAGGTGTCGTAGGGATTGGCAACAATAGTGGTACGTACGAAGTCAATCCCCACCGGTATTCAAAGCCGCGCCGAGGAACTTTGGTTACTGCACGGGTGTTTTCAAACGAACACATAAACGTATTATCCCGTGCAGGCTTGAGTCTCTGAGGCGTCGTGGAGGTTGGCATTCAACACTCATCAAGGTTATTCTTGTAATATCCTATCAAAAGTAGCAGATAAACTATCCGTTGAAACCTTCAATTACCTAAAACAGAATGTTTGTGCGATTTTCTTTACTATTAAAAATATTATTCTATTGAGTTAGGTAGCAATCAGCGGCAAAAGCATACTCGTCGAGTCACTCTGTGTAATTACTTCTTCAATTCCAACTCACTACAGTTTGCCGTTGTTCTGTTTTAATATTTCGTTTAACGAGAATGCAGTTATAGACTACTCTCGATATATCTTTTGTTTTCTTGGTGTAAAAGAGATCAAAGATTATTTTATTAGTGTGTGTATAGGATTTTTTGAACTATAAATTGTGTTTAGTGAGGATAGGCCTTCTATATAATTTTTGTCGCCGGGTTGCTATTGCTATATAAGTGAACAAAAAGGAATGCCTGGACACTTTGGCGGTAATGGTGATTCCTGTCTGCCTCGGATGCACTTGATCTTGCCATTGGAACTGCACACATGTCTTGCGCATTAATTTTTTTATACAAACAACTATTAACAGCTAATTACCAAGGCGATAGTTGGGTGTACAATACGATATTTATGTTTAATAAAATAATTAAAAAAGTATAAATCGCTTCAAGTACGTCCAACGACTTTTTAAGGAGGCTTGCCAAATATTCGTCATACCCGCAAATAAGATTCGTTACCGCCGTTACAATTAGCCGTTGAAATCTTGAAGAATAATACATTAATTACATTAATTACTCAAAAATCCCTAAACACTTTAACCACGTTAACTTTAACTTTAACCAGCAGGCTGTAACTCTTAATTGTAATTTATTTCGTAATATTACAGCTAACAAAATTTATATATAGGAATCAAACAATTACACTAAAAATATAGCCAAAGATGGAATACATAACATAAAAGGGAAAAAGCAAAATAAATTATTCAATACGTTTAACCAAGTAAATATTTGGCTGTGATGATGTTAAAGTGAGGGTATGTCCGTGAAGGTGTGTATGCGAGTTATATTCATGATGCAGGCGGTTTTGCGCTATGTATATTCTTAATACTAATTTTAACGATATTAAATGATAACTTAAATAAGTCAAAGCATAAATATTAGTCGTTCTATGTCTGTGCAGCGCGATACAAAACTGAGTTTTTTGCACATAGTATAGTAAATGATAATACAGTTGGTATAGGCATCTTGCCTGCATCACCACCACGCTTCTTTAAATTAGTTATAACGACAAACTAGGTACATGATAAATGCAGGTTTTCACCGTATCACATACATAGGCGTTGGAACGCTCTACCTCAGTGTTTAGTTGAGTGTTAAAGCTGTAAAATTTATCTTTTAACACAAAAACTATTTAATTTATTATTTCCTTTCGTCACTCAACGAGTAAGCATCGCAATACAGCGAGAAAATGCTGCCAGCGTTAAAGGCACACTGCCACGGGACCAAACTTTTTAAATTTGTAATATTTATTTCGTTAAGTTAATTGTAAAAAAAGAATATTTGATTGTTATGATAACTAATAAACATTCATTTAATATATTCAAACGTATAAATTACAATTGTTATTTAAATCAGTGGTCATTCTTTATATTTGATAAATAATAGACATTATTAAAAAAATATTGACATATTTTTGTCTCGGAAATGGTTTATTTAGCGGAAATTAACACTCCATTTCCTGTCAGTTTTCACATCAACACAGTTCACTTGTCTTTACTGACGCAGCGCTTGCGTAAAATGTCATATTTGGACGTACTGTTTTTGTTTTTTTTATAACATATTAATAATCTATAGGAGTGTGTCATGCTGAGGTATTTCGTCTTCCATACGCGAGGTTTAATGAACTTTAAATCCACAAATATTTCTACTGAAAGCCTTCTGCCGGTGAGTTAATATGAAAATCAAAAACTTAAATAGCAATAACTATTTATTAATAAAATCATATGAATGTATTCGAGGCAAAATAGTGCCTAGTTAATAAGCATTTCTTGCATGGTGTTTATTATGTATTTTACTTTGCAATTCAGTTAAAAAAAACTGATTTTTTAAAAATATAATTGTCTAATATGTAAAAATGTATGAGAACAATTTCTTAGGTCCCCATCCATAATACTTATTAAGTCTCCTTTAATTCTTCGTTCTCAACTTTGTCTCCGGCCGTCCACGGGCCTTGTTCTGCAGGTTGAAATTTCCAGTCGAACGAAACGAAATCATTTTGTGCTGGAACCAAAAATGTACTGCGTCTTCTTTTATGACACCCTTAATCCTTCGAGCCGGTTATGCAGCATTAGTGTTACTGTGGAACTCGTACTCGTGAATAACGCGATATTTCATGTTTTCTAGTTTATAAATAGAGTGACGGAAAGAAAAAAAAAACAACGGGAAAATGAAATGTATGTTTTTGCACAAATGCACGAGCTAAATAGCTGCATAAAATTGAATTTGGAATCCCTAATCAAAGAGCAGATACTTGAGGTCAAAGTGGCCAGTACGGCAAAACGTCAATTTCATATCTAAGGACCTAATATTAATAGCAAAAATAATCGACTTAGCATATTTAAACACCGAAGCAAAAAAATAAATTAATTACGTGTGTACAATTTAATAAAAAAATAACAAAACTCAGAAGCCACGTCGTGAAGTCACGAGTTTGTATAACACAAATAATTGTGAACAAATTGGCAAGACAATGAGAGGCGAAAGCGTTTCATTCGATTCGAAGTCACTTTTCACTTTGACGGGATTTAGAAGTTCACGGATGGTATAATTTATAACGTGTAACCATTTTCCGCGTATTTTCATATGAATTTTCGGCTGTCAGTTTTGTCATATGAATTTTTATATTTTTTGAGATTCTCCTTATATAAGACATCAAATATTTAATATTATACTAGCGGATCCGACAGACGTTGTTCAGAACGAGACACTCGCCTAGATAACTCCTAAACAAATTGACATCTTTTTAAAATTTTAAAAATATTACGATATGCATTTTAGAGAAAAGAGATAAATTACCGATACATACACTTAAAGTAATATTTATTACATTTAGTATCATTTTCTATCTTGCCGCGAGGTGTATATTCCGATATCTCCGAAAGAGATCCTATACCACGGAAAAGGAAACAACTTCATTTGATCCTAACAAAAATGCATGGAAAGTTTCTAATTAATAAGTTTTTTATTGGTTTATTTATACGCAAAGTTCTAAACAACTTTCTCGGCGTGACTAACAGAAATTATACATTAGCGCTACACAACTTCCATTTTAACCTCACACCACATACGTCTTTAACATGTAGACCGAACCTTGTGTTTTCTAATGTTATATTCGTTTAATGTTCGATTTGTGCCAATAGCAGTTTAACTCCATTGATTGAACTCCCTACTTGGGGGTTTTCCGACCAAATTTAGGGGAATCAAGATGTCGGAAGATGTCTTGAACTTAATTTACCTCCCTACAAGATACTAATTTATACAATTTATACTAAACCATGCTGCCCTCGATGGCTATAACTGAAATATAAAATGGATACTCGGAGATCGAAATTTTATATTAATTGAATGTATTTTTGATACTTCTTTAGAATTACCTCTCTAAGCGAGTGTTTTATTTATGTAACTAGAGGCAAAAGGGCAGATAAAAATTAATAACGCGATGAAGTTTTATTTATATTTATAAGTCACAAGAATTGATCTATAATTGATCTTCTAAAAAGTCACTTTAGTAATGAGGTTCTACTAAGCTATTGCATTGGAAACCACTTCTTACTGACCTTTCCATATTTCTTCAGCTAGGGTTGGTATATCAGAGGTTTTATTTAATATAAAAAAATCTACTGCCTTTAACACATGTTTACATCTTCAATAAATTGAATAGACTGCTAAATAGCTACCCAACAACGTCTACAATTTAAAACGGCTAAAGGACTGTTATTGAGACCTAACAGCACGTAGTTTACACCTTCATAATCATTACATTACACTCACTTTTTTACTCGCATGCACCCACACATTCACCCATGTGTGTTAAGCGTTGCGTAAAAAAATTGGAGAAAATTGTAACTGAAAAACTATTTAACCTTTGTTATGGTATTAGTTTGATATCGAAGAGCTGGGAACTCTGACATAGGTATTTTTAGTTAAAAGTGTTTTTAAATCATACGCATTGTAACGCATTGTTTTAACGAATGAACACCTGTTTTAAATAAAAGAAACAAAATTTTGTTCATCTCAAACGATACATAGATTAACAAAATATTGAAATTATATAAATTACTAAGATTACTAAGCGTATAAAGAAAAAAAAAACTTTTTAATAAAAATCATAATACATAGCTTCAATCCGTTTAAAAAGTGTTTTCTTAATGTGTAAATGCGATGTTAACAAAAGACAACATTACTAAGCGTAATTATTTATTTCAATCTGTCAATAATAAAGCAATCATTACTAAGCGATGACAGCTTTGTTAGGTTAAGTTAGACAAGGTGAGTCGATTACCCATTTTGGGTACGAATTAAACACATTTTTGCACAATTTTGGTCATTATTCCTTATAGATCCTCCTTCCTTATAGATCTTCTAACTCTAACACTCCCCATGTTAGGGTTAGAGGAATATATAACAGAAAGCTCCAGTACATAAAGTATTTCAAGTAACAACCCTGCATTATAAACGTACTTATTAGTACGTAGGGGATCAATGCTAAATTTATTAGGGTTCGAAAGAGCGTTTGATCAGCAAGGTCAAGGATTTTGCGTATTTTCCTTATTTCCCTAGCATCGCGATATATATTATTTTATTGATTTAGAAAATTTCTTCCCTTATTAATGGGATTTATTAACTTTGTATATTTATTGAAACATTATAATTATTTCAGAAATACTTATTTTGACATTATGCTCTGAGCAAGGATACTGTAATATAACTGTTAACGTTTTTACTAAAATTTACTTGCAAAATTACCACAACTTCGGTTTGTATGGCATTCACATATGTTGACGTCGAATCGAGGTTATAATATTCGGGTGGGTGTAAAACATGGAAGGTCACCAAAGACATCTTGCACCGACTCCAAGGCTTCGTCAACCGCCATCCTCGCCGTATTCTGGGCATCTACTGGCTCGAGAAGATCTCTAACGAGCAACTTTAGGATTGCTGCCAAGGAACCCCGATTAGCCAGCAGGTCAAGCGACGCAAATCAAAATGGATGGGCTCCACTCCCAAGGGATCCCGATCATATTCCCAAGAAGGCGCTGGATTGGAACCCCCAAGTCAAGCGGAAGCGTGGCCGTCCCAAGCAAACCTGGCGTCGTACTGATGCAAATGAGGCAAAGATATTCGGAATGACTTGGAGCGAGGTGAAATACGAGGCTCAAGACTGAACGTGTTCGAGACTCACTGTGGACGCCTTCTGCCCCATCTACGTTATAGGACTTAATTCAAAGTAAATATTAATTACTAAATACTGTACATATCGTGTTAAAATTTTATCGTTAATGTTATATGTGATAAAAATGATTGTTAATTAAAGGGAAATTTATTTGAAACAAATACAAAACGTAATAAATTTACTAACTATCTATGGTCCTTTAACATTGCCTATAGTCTGTGGATAAGCGTAGTACGATGCGAGGGGACAGTCACAGGTCCCTCTAGGACCTGGCACACCACGGGGCCCAATGACACCTGCAAAATACCAGATTTTTAATGTTGATATATTTTGACCAGGTCTTTTAGATTTACGTTTATTTCCTCCAAATGTGAGGTTGGTTTAAATAAACGTAAGTAAAAGACCTCCAGGTCCTCCAACTCCAGAAGGTGAAACAATTTAGGTAAGTTTCCAGTAATGCCTAGTTATATGCTTATACAAACATTTATATATAATATAATTGAGTGTATACTTCATCCCATATTGTCGTTTGAAATCTAAATTAAATATAATAATAATCCATTATTGTAGTGGACGGAAACTAATTATGAACGACACAGACACATTAATATATTTCTCCAGGAGGGTTTCACTTGAATACGACAGCCGCAGGATGAAAATAAATAATCCTCAATACTTTAATTGTCAGTCCGTTGCCCCAAGCCTTCAAAGCGAAGCAAGTAAAATGGCAGACGGTCACACCTTTGCATTATCACAGAATAACAGAGTACCACTTACCTTCTCTCCCAGGGCTTCCTCGTTCACCTTGTCTTCCCTCGGGTCCAGCGGGACCTACTGGACCTGAAATTAAATAAAAATGTGTGCGTGTACTAGTACAGACGTAAGAAGTGAAACTTTTTTATGGGCTTATTTTTCGAAAAATGATTTACTATACAGAAATTGGTTAAATAAATTTAAATTAGATAAAATTTAACAAAAGGCTTTTATTATCATAGACATAAATACAGATAATACAATTATTTCATTTTACCTTATTACTACTAAGATTATTGCAGAATTTCATTAATTGTAATAGAATTATTACTATCATTGTTATCGTAATTATATATTTTTGTTTTTAATGGCTCAGAATCGCTTCGAGTCAACCGTGGTAGGGACGAGAAAAATATGGCGCCTAACGGAATAATGTGACGCGTAACCGAAAAATGTGACGACAATTTTTTTTACGACGATAAAGAAGTTTCACTTCATAAACAGTATTTTTTTTCAAACGTACTCTAAACGCTAATTAGTTAACTTATGTTAAGGTTATGAGGGAGGATATTGACGAGGTTCATTCAATAGCCTTTTAAAGCTTCTATTAAATTTACATATATACGATACAGGTATCACTTATTCTACGTCATTCGATTTGTATCGGTATATCTACTCATCATAGTTTTTTTTGTTTTTTCAGAGACAGACAAGACAGACAGACAAGACAAGACACCCACTGCCTTCTTTGCCGACAAAAAAACTAAACCTAGTGCGCATGCCACGCATCTCCCGCCAGGCTCAACTAGCTGTCACGAGAAAACACCACAAGACAGCAAGTAAAAAACTATAAAAAATAATAATTTTAAGAATTGGTACCTTATTGAAGGCATATACCAAGGTTTGGAAGTACTATTGTGTTATCGAACTGTGCTCTAATAGATTTTTCTTTCTATTTTATACATTTACAATATACTCGGTAAAGGATGTCATTATGGGTCGACGTATGTGTGAAAACCGGCATTTCATATCGACGACGTAGGGAACAAGAAACTTTACAGGCAAATATGGCCTTTACTTATCTACAGAATCTATGGCGAGTGATATAGGGTTGATACATATGGACATATTGAAATTAATATATTTTTATTGAATTGTTATAATGTTGCGGAAATTAGTCCTTATTCCTGTAGCAGGTAAAGGTCGGTGGTTGAGGAGGTAGCGGACGGATTGGCGAGTTTCGTGACCAGCGTGTAGTTAGTTTATGTTAATTGTATACTAGCTGATAGATTTACACAGCCGTTCCGGACGGGGGTTTAGTAATACCGTTGTTTCGGTTTGTAATTTTGTTGTTAACCAACTACCAACAACTGCTAACCTTCAATGAATAAACCAAACAATTATACCTACATTCCGAGTTTTATTTCGCGAGTACAATTGTGGTTCAGATAGGGCTTTCGATTAAAAGTTAAATAAAATAAAATTATATATATATACATATTATAATCCCTCAAGCAAATTGTACAAGAGGACATTGTTTGATTAGTTTCGTAATAGATGGGGCGTTAAAATAAATTTTCAAACTTTTTTAAAAAACAACTTATAACTCACCTGGTAATCCTCTAGATCCCTCGGGCCCCGGAATGCCTACTCCTTCAGGGCCTCTATCTCCGTTATCCCCTTTCTCCCCTCTAGGGCCTGGTTCACCAGGTCTACCTGGTTCTCCAGTCTCACCCGGATATCCTCTATGACCCATGAGCCCTGCTTCTCCTGGTAAACCTATGAATTATTATGCATAATCTATTTTAAGCTATGTCCTATACACACAAAATAGACATTTAAAAATAATAAGTACTTGGTTCTTGTGTAGGTTTTATTTAAATATTACAAAATATATATATATATTAAAAATACAAATATTTTTTTTATTATTAAATAATAGTATTAAACCAAAAAACTGAACTGCAGCAAAACTGTCAATATGCTATACTTTAGTAAACTGAAGTATTGAACGTCACAGTCAAGAACATACGGAGCAAAGTCCTGGTCAATTCGTGCAGGAGACCAAAATAAATAGGGGCATTCGAGATGTTGTGTAGGAGGACAATGTTGCCAATACCATGGACTGCAAGAAGACCCAACAAGTCCATTCTCAAGAAACTAAAGATTACCGCAAGACTGTCAACTATCATTTACAAACGACTGCTTGTTTGGCTATATCGCCAGGAGGAAACCGAATAGTCTTTACAAGCAGTTGAGAACAAGGGAGAAGTGATGACAGAAGAAGACGAGGTCAATCTTCTACCTGTTAATGAGACAAAATTAAAACAATTCTGACTCAACATCCCTAACACACTGAGACAAGTCAGGGCTTTTTAAGACAAGCACGACCATTAGTCTTGAGACTAGGAAGAAGAAAACATGAAATTAAATTTTGATTTACCTGGGGGCCCTGGTGGCCCAGGTCTTCCAATCGGCCCACGTCTTCCAACACTGACTGCTGGAGGAACCATTACCAAACTATCTGCTAACTCTTTTAAGCGGTCTAAAAATAAAATATAAATATACATCTCTTGCTGTAAATTGCATTAATTAGATGCATGAAGTAAGTAAGAAATTAAAAGTAAATAACTAGACGTTAGATTACCTCGCATTAAATCTTCACAAATATTCCTTACATCTCCTTCTGTGATTGATTGATGCTGAAAAGAAAGCATGTAATATTGTCTCTGGTTAAAATAGCTTTTACACATTGAAATAAAACAATTTTTTAACCGGATTAAAGCTATTTTATTATTATAAACTTATAATTATTTACATAATTTTAATTTTTCCGACGTTTCGCGTGCTTTACAGCGTGACGGCACGGTGACAGAAGACAAAAGGTGTTGAATGTCAAAACTATCACAGCTGTAGAGAAAGTTGTGTTATCTGTATTTATTTCCCCAGAGTTGGTATCGACTATAATTATAAGTTTATAATAATACAAATAGGTTTAATCCGGTTAAAAAATTGTTTTCTTTCAATCACATAATAATAAATTTTTTGTATGTTATAATGGTCTTTATGTCCAAGACACAAAAGTATTTGCAACCTATCGTATCTTAATCGACACAGTAATAATAATAATTAAACATTAATAAATAGAATATTAGAACAAATATAAAAAGTTTGGTCCCTGTGGCATTGTACCTTTAATGCCGGCATTTACCTGCTGTATTGCGAAATTTATTCTTTGAGCGGGGAAAACATCACCGGTACCAACCAACAAAAGTGCAAACTTAAATATTTAATTAGCTGAATACTCGAAACCTACGACCTAAATGACCCAAGTCTCAACTTCAAAGGGTACAAAACTGTAAGAAACATATTTGAGCAGTTTATTTATTATAATTTTTATATTTTTGGATTAAATGTATTTTTATTTTATCTTGTATTTATAAATTATAACTGTATTTTGTAACATTTATGTTTATCGATATTGTCATATATTTTAGATAAAAAAAAGTTTGTATACCGTAGATATAGTATTATGTATGTTGTGGTAAATTTTGAATAAACAGATATATGATAATATTTAAGTTAACGTAACGTTTAATCGTTAGGGAGCTGGTGAGCATTTAGGTATATGTTTTGCACAAGTTTCACATCGAGGTAGATTGCAGTTTACGTCAGTACGAATTGATTTGGTCCAGTCAATTAAGGTTCTACGTCGCTACGTTTTCGCGTTACAGCCGATTGAAGTTGTTTAAAAAAAGGGGGATATTAAATCATTTGCACGTGTATGCCTCTGGGATTCATGGTCACAAACATCTTGGAAAATAAGAAAATCGAAGAGGCAGACATTCAGGGCTTTACATTATCATGACGGAGTAGTAAAAATGTTTAAAAAAATCACTACTAAGTAATTTGCACACGGTTCTCACTGCGCCCATTCGATTAATTAACAATCCGTGGATACGAAAAAACATTTGGCAGACATTTTGCTCACTGATTTTTAGGTGTATAATTGTTTGAAATTCACGGTATCAAGGGTATCAAACTTCAAATCGCACATTTTGCTCAAACGCGTTCCGATATCTTCAAATATAATGTGTATAAGCGCTTACACACACTAAAATCATTCGAAAAACTTCGGCGAATCGAATTACTCGAAATACTCCAAAAGTTCGGAGAAACGAATTACTCTAAATACTCCAAAACTGTGCTGGTGCTGAGCGTTTTGGAGAACCCGCTCTGATATCTCTGCTGAGTACAAAGCCTTACGCTTTCGAGACGTCCTTGTGGAAGTGCCTGAGAGCGAGAGAGACAGGAACCCCAAGCAAAATAAACTGGAAGACTCTTCTGTTTATTTCTATTTACTTCTAACATTACGTCATGTATCTGTATATACTGATATACACCATATACATTCGGGTACACAATACGAAAAAGGTCGGAACTGAGTTAGGTATACCGTTCTCACTCATATCCCCAAATAAAAGCGAGACTACGAAAGGAACTGTGGAGAAATTTCATACCTGCGGAGGCGCAGTTAACAGGTAGAAGCCGAATATTTTTGACGCGTGTTTAAAATTGAATTTTGTACTTTTAGCTTGGCCCGAGCATCGGGTTGAAAAAGAAATTCAAATAGTCTTCGGCGGCCTTTGAAATATCAGACGCCTGGACGTCTGCCAGAAATTTTGCTCGCAGGCTCCCTAACTATAAGTTTCCTAAACAACGATCCTACATTTTCTGAACAAAGCTAGGAAAAATTGCTTCCGTGATCTCACTCTGCGAACATATAAATATGTCGATAGTCGGAGACAACATTCAGTTGCAAGGTAAACGGGGCTCTGGCAATCAGCCTTGGCCTTCACCGTCACAAAGTAACAGAGTTCTTCAAGAACACATGGATTGTCCATCAGAGTGCCAATCACACCCGTGGACCAAATACCACTGAACTTAGTATTTGTTATCAAAATCAAAATCAAAAGTTTTTATTTCAAATAGGCCTTTGCAGGCTCTTATGAAACGTCTAGTTGCACGGTTCCAAAAAGTGGGTCTCATGGAGAAGAACCGGCAAGAAACTCCATGGACACTCTTTTCAACAACGGTTTAGCTTACAAAATGTTATGTTTGTTATGTTTATTGTAGTTACATAGTACTTATATACGTACCTATTTGCTTATCTGCTACTTTCAATTGTATAGTGGCTATCTCGTACAACTAAATTACTAACATTGATGAAAATATTGATATATATTACAACAATCTTACAACTTACCGTAACTTTATCATGCTCTTAACGAGGTTTAAGTTTCCATTTAGTTTTTATGAATTATTTTTATACATTTTTTTTGTGGTTGCTTGTTTAATTGTTTCCCTTTCTAGCTTAGTTATGTTCTAATATTATTGATGTTTTTTTGTAATTATTTTATGGATACACGTTGTTTTAGAACTTATTAATGACCACTATAATATAAAATTTGGTCAACGCCAAATAACTTTTATTATTATTTGAACCTCTCGAGGAACACCTCTTACCTCAACAATAATATCTCTAGGTGCAACAGGTCCTGGGGCACCTCTCGGTCCTGGAGCCCCCGGTATACCATCCAGTCCGTCCCTGCCTGGTATCCCTGGTAAGCCTCCTTCACCTTTCTAGAATATAGATTATTTTTAATACGTTTAAGGATACTTTTGTGACTTAGTTGACTCCAGACCGTACGTATAACCGAGCATTCCTGGTCCCATTCCCGTGGTCCATGAGTAGAAAAGACATTCAATTGCTTTATTTCGATATTAAGCACTTTATTTACTATACCTCTCCTCTTTCCCCTTGAGGTCCAGGTAGACCAGTCATACTAACTCCAGAAGCTGTTGTTAGACCTGGAGGACCTTGAGGACCCGGTGCGCCCTGGCGGCCTTCAGGGCCCTGTAAAGATAAATCAATTACGGTATATTCCAGCATTCTTTGCAGCATATTTTACATATATATTAATTAAGTATAATCGAAGTAGACACAACATAAATTGATGACTTAAATTAATAATAAAATATATAATAAATAAATGCCTAGTGAATTCTAAATATAGTTTTATTATTAAGTCACGAAAGATTCATTATGACGAAGATATACCTGTGGGCCCTCGGGGCCTCTCTCTCCAGCAAGGCCCTGTGATCCCGTAAAACCTCGTTCTCCTGGCATTCCAGGCAAACCAGGAGGTCCCTGAACGCCAGGTAATCCCTGAAATTATAAATTTTCGTTAATTATTCTTGTTCAGATTTTCTTTAAGAACAAAACGTATAAGATAGCGCTCCTGGATTTGATCCAAGACGATATATCTGGGTAAAAGTATTATGTTTGTGCTGTAACGATGGAATTGTTATCTCACACAGATTTAACATACATATTTATGTATACGATCGGCACACTGATACACTTGTACAAGAAAAATAATATACAATTTTTAATGTGACAACCACTTATAGAAAAAAAAATAAACAAAAAAGTGCGTACGTACAAAGTACACATGTCAGAATGGAAGCTCTGAAGAAGAAGTAAATTAATTATTTCTAAGGTAAAGGCCCCAATAGATGATTATGTACCAGTATATGATCACTCCCCGTATGTGTATATCTATATTCACACTGTTTACACACTGTATACGTGCTAAGGATAATATAACGTTATGAGACAGAATTGCCATATAAAGTTCTAATATGTAACGAATACATCAACCAATAGCATGTATTTTATGTATTTTTTCTCGACTCAACTCGACTTTCTCACTCCATCTCTCTCAATCGGTGTCAATCGTTCTCTCCTTTTTCTTCGACAAAAACTCTGCACATCTTCGTGACATTTCATCCGTAAAAATTGTACCATAATTGTGCTTAAAAAATTTAACTTTCAATTTTAAAGTGAGAGGAGAGCAACTATGGATAATCAGACCTAGCTCGTTTAGCAACTCAATCGATGAGTTTTGACCTAAACTAAATAAAGGACAAATTGGATGATGGGATAGGACAAATTGCCTGGGGTACCCCTCTAGATACCCCAGGCAATTTGTCCTCCACGCAATAAATTTTATTGAAAGGTTAAAATCGATCTTAAATGCAAACGATACATACATTTTCTACTCATATAACACTGATTTTAATATATTTTGTACATTTACTTGCTGCACACTATTTACTTAAGAAAAGAATGTAAATGAAAAACAAAGAGCAATAATACTTACATCATGTCCGTCTAATCCGGACAGCCCTCGAGGCCCCATTTCTCCGTCACGTCCCGGCCTGCCAGGAGATCCTTTCTCACCTTTACTGCCTGGAATTGATCAGATGAGTCAAATATAAAATGCTTTCGTAACTTAGTTGCAGCACCAGTGACAAATTTCAATACTGTCACAAATACGTACCTTGTACGATAGAGGTATTTACGTGAGCAACGGGACCAGGAGGACCTGGATATCCTCTCTCACCACGAGGTCCTATTGCTCCAGGAGGTCCCGGCAATCCCTACAAAATAGCATATAAATGAAGATATCAGATCATTGTTCAACTAACGTAAGATATATCAATAACGTAACACAACGTAACTAACGTAACACAACGAAACATAACTATCATGAAAAAATAAAAGGTTATTATTATTAATAACCAAACTACATCTTCAATATTAGAATTAGAATCTTACATCCTTTCCATCAGATCCGGGCAGCCCAGCCAAACCAACTAGACCCAATTCTCCTGGTTCGCCTGAAAATACAAATTTTATTGTAAAAATACTTGCGAATTTGTAAACATACACTTAAATGACATGTTTAAATATATAATCAATGCCCTAATCTCAGGAAATTTGAAGTTATAACTAAAGTTGTTAAATATTTAACAAAGATTATGAATAATTTGAATCATATTATGGAAATATTTTTGCATACCCTTTTGACCCGTGTCTCCTCTATCTCCTTTGATGCCTCTTCGCCCAGGCTCCCCTGGAGGCCCCGGCGATATTGCTACCTATATGAGAAATTTTGATTTACCCCCGCCTCTGAATTTTGTACATATAAGCTAAAGTATAATGAAAATGCGTATTTCTTTCATTATCATTTCGACTAGTAAAGTCACAATAAATATTTTAATAAGTTGTTAAGATTTTAATACATACTGTTACGAGCTAGGGGATCGGATAGAAAATGCCGTAGATTTCTTCAAGGGTTTATTTCTTGATAAATCAGTGAGGAATTTATGGGCACAAATTAATTGCAGAGATGCACTAATAACACACACAAACACAGTCACTAATTACTTCACTTATGCACACTTCACACAGTACTTTATCACTTGTATTCACTTTATTCGGACTTTATCGCTTCGGTGTTCTTCTCGTGTTACCGCATTCAAAACTAAAGGCGACTAGTCGCGTTTCGGCTCGCTTATATATCCCTGGGAATAATTCTAAACAATATTCGAGAACTTTCTAGGCGGGCTTGCTACTGAGTAGCGATTGCACAATTCTAGAACGTCCGCACTCTTTGTCTCTTTCGCACGTTACTCCGTCCTTGTCGTACGGCGTTCTAGAGTGCTCGTCTAGTTTCGAGAAACTATTGAAACATTGCAGTCGACCCGTCTTCGTAACAATATAAAGGATAGAATTTTATAATTTTCAATCAACGATTTTATTAATTTTTAACAGCTTTTATTTCCATTCATCTATACAGTTTAGATTTCTTAAAAACATTTGTTTGTAAGAATCGAGAGTTGTTATTGTAATATCCTAACTTCCCTCACAGGAAGGGAAGGGCTTCACGGGAACCTCCTCCAGTTTTATCCAAATATCTCCGTCTATGGCGCTGTCCATTCGCTTTTTTAAATACAATAAATAACGCAAAATAACCACAAAATTACTCATAAATAAAATATACTTCAAAACTAACATTAGTGCTATTTCCTGGCGGTCCTCGATCACCCCTGTCTCCTTTAGGACCTGGGGGCCCAAGAGCCCCGGGGAGCCCCTGTAAGCCTCGAACACCCTATAAACAAAAAGAAATGAAAACTTAATAAAATATTTTTTTTAGCAAGTTGGCCAATCGTTTATAAATTCATAAAATCAGAGTGATGGTAAGTTTTTGAAAACTTACCGGAAGACCTGTGTAGCCTGGCACACCTTGATCACCTTTCTGGCCTTGGGGGCCCTGAGGGCCCTGAAATTTATATAACAGTTTTACGTTGCTGAATGGAATAATTTAACTATGATGAACATTATACAAAGAAAAAAGTAAATGGGAGACAAAGACGTCAAAGAATCCTGGCGCATTCTCGACAGTTTTCGTATACTACGATAATACTCTACATGCCTGCTACGTGCCTTACTATCCCACCATATTCCTGCTACGGGGCCTTACTATACCACCATATTCCTGCTACGGGGCCTTACTATGCCACCATTTACCTGCTACGTGCCTTACTATCCCACCATATTCCTGCTACGGGGCCTTACTATCCCACCATTTACCTTCTACGTGCCTTACTATCCCACCATCTACCTGCTACGGGGCCTTACTATCTCACCATTTACCTGCTACGGGCCTTACTATCCCACCATTTACCTGCTACGGGCCTTACTATCCCACCATTTACCTGCTACGGGCCTTACTATCCCAGCATTTCCCTGCTACGGGCCTTACTATCCCAGCATTTACCTTCTACGTGCCTTACTATCCCACCATCTACCTGCTACGGGGCCTTACTATCTCACCATTTACCTGCTACGGGCCTTACTATCCCACCATTTACCTGCTACGGGCCTTACTATCCCAGCATTTACCTTCTACGTGCCTTACTATCCCACTATATACCTGTTACGGGCCTTACTATCCCACCATAAGTCCGCTACGAGCCTACGCCAACTTCTACGAGCCTGCTACGAGTAGTAGCTGTCCACAGTTTGTATAATTTCTTTGCGGAATTTGTTTTAAATTAAGCATAAATATATCTTGGTAAATGCGATGACGCATCATTCAAAATATTTCGTATATCAGAAAACTTGTCATATTTGGGCATACAATGTAATGAAATAATTGAAATGTTTTATAGCTATATTCTTCATACATAAATGTACGTGTGTAATTAAGCATATCCTAAATGACTGGACTGGTTTTGATGAAATTTTACTATATATTTACAATTATATATTTATTTTTATTTTGACTGGACATCGTTGGGTAGTCTATATGAAAATCTGATTTCAATATCAGTTTTATTTCAGTAATGTCTCCATTAATCTCAATTTCATCTCAAGTATATGTTCGATATCACAACAGAACATTTGCTATACGAAAACTCTACGACTCGTATCACTTACAAATAGTCAAACTTACTGGTGGACACGAAGCATTACATACTGGAGCAAGAAATGGATTCACATTTGGTGAAGACTGCGAGCCGGTCTGAAATTTAAAAAATGTGCAATAATTAAATTTCGAAGCAAAAAAAATTTCAAATACTTATTAATATTATAAAGGTAAAGAAAATTGTTCTTATAAAACATTAACACAACATTATTACTTAAAAGTATCTATAATATATTTTATTACGGCCATTTTGGCAGCGCGCCTATCAAAATGGCCGTAACAGAAAATTTGTCGACACGAACTGTCATTTTCATACAAATTTACTGTTCCACTTTCTATAATACTTTAAAGGTATCCTGACTAAGCGCCTAGTGACGCCTAGACTACTTGCATGTAACAGTAATGCTATTTCTACTATTATATATATATATATATATATATAATAGTAGAAATAGCGTTATTTAAAACACTAATTTAGCTATATATATATATATATAGCTAAATTAGTGTTTTACACTAGTTTCAGCGCTTCAGCGTACAACTCTCATTCCTGGGGCCGTAGGTTCGATCTTCAGCTGTCACCAATGGACTCCGTCTATCCGTGAGTAAACCGACACGCTTAGTCAAAAAGTCAGGTGTGTCAGGCACAGAAGGTTGATCAGATACCTGCCTTTTAGAAATGATCACGGAAAATACACACTTCTATTAAACTTCTATCATTTCGGAAATTTCAAAGTATTAATATTACTTACCATTGGTGACTCTATCAGCGGCTCGGCTATTTCCTAAAAAAAACATTTTACATTAAGATTTACTCCCAAGTTAATATCGTTTATAATAGGCCTGCTTTCCACCATAGATACTAGATTAACGTAAAGCGATACCATAGCCAACGAAACAAGTCAGACACGGCGTTTTTAATATATATTTATTAATTGTATTGAAGCCAAAATCCAAAATGTGATAATTAATAGAAACATTTGTCCAATTGCGACATTTCAACTAGATCAAAGACAAAGTCATCTAGCTCTCTTCATCACAGCGTAAACACAGTTCGATAGAAAGAGAAAGCCGGATATAAACTTACAATCTCCTCACAGCTTTCTATGGTAAGATTAAATGGGTTGCAACTGAGAGACAGCCACTGCAGGTCTATCGAAGCAGGGGTACCATCGTCATTTGATACTATTGTCACCGTTGTGGCGTTATTGAAACTGTGTGACGGGATATCCTCTGGTTCTAACTGAAATTTATGATCGACATATTTGTCAAATTTACTAGAAATAGAAAATTTTTCTTTTCAAACTGCGACCCTTGAAATGTCATGTACATAACCTAAAAATGTTGCGCTAATAACTTTTATATCGCAGTTTTATTTTCATAATATTTTATTGTTTATGTAGAGGAAGTTTGCTTCTCCTCTCCCAACTTAAAGTCTTCGATCAGTATAACCCCCACTGAGGACCTACTTCACCCAGTCGGAAAGATTAGCGGCTATGCACTTACGCGTATATATTACCCGTAGAAATACCCAGTAGAAGTAGAAACTTGGTTTAGAAATACGTCCCACACCAATAAAAATAACATTAACGTTTTGTAATAAAATGACAATGTACCTCGATACAATCCACTGCGGCGTATACCGAATCATTAGTGATGGTAACGTGTACTTTGTGCCATCCAACACGAAATAACTGAAAATAAATACACACATTTTTACTTTCCAAAAAACCAAATTGTTTAAACATCTTCTCAAGCTGTTCTATGCTGAAAACGAAAGAATTCTTATTGTACAAGTACAGTAGTATAAGTTATTATATCTAGAACCGTAAATATGTCAAATCGAGACTAGGGAGAAAGACTAGCTGCTGACACAAGAATTCCTAGCGTGGGGGGGATACACTTTCTCCATCTCTTTCATACATCCTTTTAATCCCTTCTTTTTTTTCAAATTAAAAATGTCCGTAGACATATACAACAGGAAAAAAGCCAACATTCACGTCGGATTCTGCTTCTAATCGTTTAGAAATATTTATTTCTTAGATCAAATAATCTAAAATATAATTTTAACTGTATAATATATGAAAAACTCACTTCTGGACAAGAGAAAATAACCCTTGTTTTC
Organism: Pieris brassicae; assembly: GCF_905147105.1. Classification (NCBI taxonomy): domain Eukaryota; kingdom Metazoa; phylum Arthropoda; class Insecta; order Lepidoptera; family Pieridae; genus Pieris; species Pieris brassicae. The sequence continues at coordinate 22,411,303 of NC_059667.1, read as the reverse complement.
TGAACGAAAACAGCCATTTTTCGTACATGAGGAAGCAGTGTAAGGGAGAAAAGTAGATTCTGTGATCGCACTCGAATGAGGCTCCAAGGTCTGCGTTGGTTTCGAGGGTTAAACGTGGCTGTGATGCTGAACTGCTCTGGTAAACCATTGGGAAAGACTTTCCTGTAAAAAATTATAAGATTTTGTTTATTATTATCTGAGCTTTCCTCTTATTTTCTTCATAATTCTTACGGTTTTATTTATTCCCGCCCCATAGTTTTAGTCCTGTTTCATGATTGTTTGTAAATCTAATAGGCAAGTAGATAATCAGCCTCCTGGATACACGCCGTCGACTTTTTGGTTCTAAGATAATCCGGTTTTCCCACGATATTTTCCTCCACCGTTAGCAAATGTTATTTGCGCACATAGCAAAATCCACTGGTACACAGCCGGGGATAGAACTTACGACCTCAGAGATGAGAGTCGCGCGCTGAAGCTAGGCCTGAAGCTGTTCTATAGCAGATCCATATAGGACAAGTAAATACCGTTTGCATATAGATTCTACGTAAACATAATATTGCAAGCTTGAAAAATAAGGCCGTGGCTGGTGGAACTAAGCAAGCAAACAATATCCTATCCTTCAAATATTATTATTATTAAGTTTACGTTCCCGACGTTCGAATACAGGACCAGCGTTTATTTAAACAGCCACAACCAGAGCTGCAAAGTAAAATGTGTAATTTAAAAATCTTACTTCACGGGTAATGTCAGGTTTGCGCCATCCCCAATCCTGTACGCCCTTTGTAAATCCTGTGAACCCTGTACCAAGGTAATTCCTGTGGTATCAGGTCGATCCAAGCTGTATACTGCTATCATGTCTACTGTCTGAAAATCTACGTCCCCGGGTAGTCTTCCAGAACATAGTAGAGTGTTTAATGGTGATGTCGTGCTGGCTGGAATATAGATTTATTATTTTATTAATATGTGGACTAAATAATAATTGATTTTCATGAATATGGTACAAAAATGTTATGGTGGTACAATCTAAAGTTCGCATATTTTGCAATACATATTGTGGCGAGCAAATTGGTCTTAAAAGAAATTTTACATAGAAGTTACATTAGAGTCACATCATTATGGTCAATTCTTATATTATTTGTAGTGATAAAATATCACATTATTAAAATTTATTACGTTATCAAATTAATATTAATTATATTGCTTTGATAGAATATTTTTTTCCAAAAGTAGTACATTAAATCGATTTTTTAAAACGTCTAGCAGGAAGATCTTTTAGTGTTTTTAGTAAATTATTACAAAACTTGATATGCCTTGATACCATACAAAAAGTATTTTTTCATACAATTTCTAGCCGTATCTACTTCGAAAGAAACATGAAAAAAGAAAATGAAATAAAATAATGATTGAACCATGGTAACAATTCACAAATATTATATATATACCTAAATAGAATTTGTGTTTTTCTTATAAAATTGTTAACACGAAAATTTGCAACTTTTGATTTTTTTTAATTCTTAACACAATTTTTTTTAATAAAGTTAAGCTTAAACATACATTTTCGATTTGACTTAAAACTAAAGAATATAAATAAATAAAACTCACTGTCTGTGGTGCTCTCCAAACAGCTTGTAAAATGTATTATGACGATGAAGAGAAATGCCAATCTAAAAAAACATTATAAATAGAGTTTCCCTCATAACATCAAATTAAATCTGTACCTTTGCTGATATTTAGATATATGTTTGGGGCAGTGCAGACATTCTTACAATGCGCCAAGTAAACGCGTGATCATAAATAGTCACTCATAAATTTTACATTTACATAAATGAACTTTCCCAAGCAGTCACGAAGCTGACCTGACGTTAACCGCCTTACACTGCCAGAAGGTTCCCAATGCGTTCCCGCCCTATTAAAAGTTACTTATTCATTTCTTGAAGGCTCCCCCAAGTCAAAATTCAAATTTACGTAAGCTTTTATTTTTATCGTTCTTGAGTGAATTTACACACATATATTCGTGTTACGTCATTTGCTTTTCACACTAAAATTCGCGGTGTAATTAGGAAAAGTCTGGCCATTTATTAAAGTCTAAACCAATTGGCAATGTTACTATTATAGGTTCATTAAATCTTCAATAAGATATTGTATTTAAAAGGTTTAAAACCGCTCAACGTACATTTTGTACCTAATTGTGGGATTCGGATCAATTTCATCTACGCACTTGGATCATGAGAATTAGACTGGCCTAGTTCTTTGATACTCAAATAGCATTCATTGAAGTACTTCCATTTTATTATTACATATTTTAAAAATGGGTGTTAATAATAGTATTTATGCTTCTTAATAAAATTAATACAACACATAACTCGAACGTAGGACGTAGCAAAAACTATTCAGTTTCAGACGCCTTTACCAACCAGGACTTAATAAAATGTATTAAAAAAATGATGTGCAGTATTAGCCTATTGGCTTCAGCGCGCGACTCACATCCCTGTGGTCGTAGGTTCGATCCCTGGCTGTGCACCAATGGACTTTCTATGTGTAAACCTGCCTTAGAGCCAAGAGGTCGACAGTGTGTGCCAGGTACTTGCCTATTAGATTGACAAATGAACATGAAAGACGTACATGGCGTTACAACCTCTTTAGTTCTGGGCCTCAGATTTCTGTAACTGTTTCATGACCATTTGTTAATCGAATTGACCAATAGGTGATCAGCCTTTTGTGCCTGACGCACGCTGTCGACTTCTTGGGTCTAAGGCAAATGCTAATGTTAAATGCGCACATAGAAAGAAAATCCATTGGTGCACAGCCTATGATCGAACCTACGACCTCAGGGATGTGAGTCGCACGCTGAAGCCACTAGACTAACATTGCTTGCTTTTCGCCAATAGATAGTCAATTATGAGGATCTCGGTAACCAGTAAGAAGCCACGACGGAGCGATTGTTAAATTATATGTTAAAGTCATCAAAAAACGTAAAAACGTACGTCAGAATACATCAGAATTGACACTAATAGTAAACCAACAAATCTAGGCAATATCAATGACGATGCCCCACTTTTCTATCAAACCTCGATCAGGTTAATGGCTAATTGAACTGACGACCTTCAACACTCAATGGAAGCAATTTGTTTGCATTTGAAACATTTTTATGTGAGATCTATAGATACTGTATATCCTACGGTATTCCACTGAGGGGTGCTAATGCACAGGTTCAATCCATATTTGTGCTGCAGAAGCGGACTGTATTGGTTGAGTTTCGCCAAGGGAGATGTTACGGAATAAGTTTAAGTTTAAACAATATGACACTATCTGGTCAATATATTCTTACAAATATAAGCAATTTTAAAACAAATGGTGACATTTATTTATTTACACTTCGTTACACTACTTTATAAAAAAAATTTAACATAATTAAATCAAAAGGAGGGCAACTGGCGGCCTTATCGCTTGAGATAGGCAAGTAGTGCAAAAATACACATTTATTAAGACAAAACTAAACAGGAACAAAAAATATAAAAAAAAACTAAACTAAAAAGATCATACATTAAAAATAGAAAGTAAAAAGACACATTAATCACGATAATTTAAGATAAGTCTCACGTCAGTAAGTAGTTAGTAAGGAAGCTTGGGATACGATGTGGACGGGTAATGTTTGTACATAAGAAATTTAAAGGAAGATAGAGAAGGAGCTAAGCGAATAGGGACAGGAAGTGAATTCCAAAGCCTAACTGCAGAGACCTTAAAGGAATTGCCAAGAAAGGAGGAGCTATGAGATGGGATTTCAAGGGTATAGTTTTCGGAAGAGCGTAAGCTATAGTTATGGACTCCCAAAAATTTGAAATCATTTTTGAGATAGGAAGGAGGATTTAGGGTTGAACAGGATGGAATATAGGAGATGGAGAATCGCAATAGAACAAATCTAAGCGTACGACGAGGTTTTACTGAGGGACGCTCCACAATCGATGCCGGTGTGAAGTTGATTTTGGACATATTTAACGCCTGGGAAGAATCATATGATGGATTCGGCGTCTTTTGTGACCTGTCTTTGACTGTGTTCATCCTGATACACTGGTTGGAAGGCTTCAACACTATGGCGTTGATGGCGTTCCAGCCTGATGAATTCATATTGAAAGGGAAGGATCCAAAGAGTGCATGTTAATGGAGTCTCTCTCCGGCTTCGCAGGTATCAATCGACGCTATATCTGTCGTGTAGTTAAGTGGTTTAATGTAAATAACTTACTGCTTAATGAGAATAAAACAAAATGTATTAGATTTACAACTAGCTTAAAGCGAGATATTGATAACCTGATAATTAAGGACAGTGAACTAAACTTTGATGACAAAACTGTTTGACTAGGCATAACAATAGATAGTAAACTCCAGTGGGGCCCACACAAAGAGACTCTTTCAAATAGGCTGAGCTCTGCAGTATATGTAGTATAGAAAATCCGACAGTTTACAGTTATAAAGACACGACTATCTTTAGAAATTGATTCTTCTAGAAATTGTGTATAGTGTTATGTCGTACGGTATTCTACTGTGGGGTGCTGCTGCAGAGGTTGAATCCATTTTTGTGCTGAGGAAGCGGGCTGTTCGGGGTAATTATTGTGTTTCTCCGAGGGAGTAGCTACGGCGTAGGTTTAAATAATTAAATATTATGACACTATCTGGTCAATATATTCTTGAAGTCTTGTTGTATGTACAAAAAAATATAAACGATTTTATAACAAATGGTGATTTTCACCAGTATAATACGGGAAATACAACTAATTTACAAATAACAGGCTTTAGAAGATAAACAACTCCTTATATGGAAATTGTATTCGTTTTTTCAACATACTCCCAAGGGAAGTTAAAGAATAGTCAATAAATAAATTCAAAGCCTTTGTTAAACGTAAATTAATCAAAAACGCTTTTTATAAATTTGACAAATACTTAAATGATCCTAATCCTTGGGATTGATTTGCTCCAGTTCAAACAATTTGTATGACTAAGAAAAGATAAAGCCAAAAAGGAAAAAACAATAAAAGCTATTGAATACATTTAAATAATTAATAATTCGCCTGTGATGTATGATGGTGTAAAGGTGAGTGTATGTCCGTGAAGGTGTATATGTGATATTTTTAATCCTCATTTTAACCATATTCCGCGAGAGCTTTTAAACAAGTTAATATTGGTCGTTCTATGATTCAGAACTGAGTTTTTGCATTGCTAACATGAAATAAAGCACTAATATGAAGGGTTCATAATTTTTCATGTTGCGCTTAAATGATTCTTATTAGTTTTAGTAGTTCTTGATAGATATCCTAAAAGCAAGATATACTGAGCAAGAAACCACAGTCTGTTTCTTAAAAATATAATAATTTTTGAGTGCTAGTTGTCTTGACAAATGTTTCGTTGAATAAATAACAAAATCAAATTACATTAATATTATAATAATATTTATAAAGCTAAATCGGGTTTGTAACTTACCCCTCGGTAAAACACGAGATTAAAAGATTAATTGAATAATTTGAAATAGTTCCAAAAAAATAGGCTAATAATGGAAATTACTGAGAACAACGTTTCACACCATAAAAAAAAACAATTCACTGTCACCTACCTTTGCCACAGTAACGAATTCAATTATGCAGCATATTAATAAAAGAATTACAATCAAACAAAGACATATATACAACCTTTTTGCAAAACAAAAAAAAACTTACCTGAGTCCCATTTTAAATTTAAACACAGAACACTACGATCCAAACATCGCGTACCGTCTGAATAGCTAATAAAGCTAGTTGTGATTTCTTTCGTTAAACGATGCGACACAAATATATCAATTAATTCTTACGACAATAACCACAAACAGGTCACGGCTGATTGAATCTGGGGCCCTAAAAATAGGGCCCAAGAGGGAAATGGATACCTCATATCAAAATATGTTACATATTATATCATAAAGATCGCCATCATACTAAATTTATTTATTTGAAGCCCCAAGAAGAGGCAGAAGCAAGGAGCAGCAGTATGTAATACCACCATCGAAAAATACAAAGGAGCTACCATCAGAGCTAGTAAAAAAGGCTCACAGCAAATTGCAAACTATTTAAAGAAACAAAGTAAATTGTACATCTAAAACATCTAATAGTTGTATATTAAAAACCCAACATTAATATAATAAAAATTGTCTGTGTTTCAATACGTACGTAGAAAAATTACATCACATTTATCTTCAGAAAATTACTTTTGCATTACAATTAAACTTGCGTTTCTAAGGAAGCCAATTAGCCGAATGGATATCAATTAATAAAACAATTTGACCCGCTCTCCAGAACAATAAATAGATTGCTACCGTCTCCTAGGTCAATGTCTGGTTATTCTTGACCATTAACATTGTTTAAACAAAGGTTCAGGTATAATAAAAGTCTCCAAAAATAGTTTGTAATGTACATTATCAACTTCTTGCATGTTTTGGACTAATTGAAGATTTAATATCAAATCAAATATCAAATATCAATAAAACTGTATAGCAAAAGAGGAATCATTATTCTATACTATTTATATATCCAAAAATCGGAGTTTAAACAACGAATAGTTTCGCGGGCCACAACAATAAATTTAATCTGATTTAAATACTAAAGTTATAGTAATCTGGAATTTTAAGTCAAACAATCAGCTGAACGTACTCTGTACTGTGTCGTACTGTAGTTATGTCGAATGTCATTTCAATATCTAAACCTCATACTTGATGCTTCGTCTTAGACTTATATGAAACCGATCATCAACGTGAACAACAAGGTTTCATCATATTTTCTAAACTTGAATTTCTTACAAAAAAACACATAAAACCTGAAAACACATCAAGGTTTGTTAAGAACAACACTATTATCTAATGTATTTTCTATAGATACAGATAAAACTGATGATTCAGAGGTTATAATATTTACGAAATTTCAGATGCCCCTTACGTGTAGATTTTATCAAGAAAAATATCCAGAAGTTGAAGATGTAGTTATGGTGAATGTGCGTTCTATCGCTGAGATGGGTGCATATGTGCATCTTCTCGAATACAACAACATTGAGGGCATGATCTTGCTTTCAGAGTTGTCGAGGCGTCGTATTCGTTCTATCAACAAACTTATTCGTGTCGGAAAAACCGAACCCGTTGTGGTCATAAGAGTAGATAAAGAAAAAGGTAATTCTTACTGTTAATCTTTCAAAGTCAAACTCCCACAAAAGTTGCATAAAAAAATTGCAAGGAACTTAGTAATTATGAAACTATCTCTACAGTTAAGTACAATAATTTATGTAGATTTTTATTTTTATTGTGAATTTTATAAGTTTATATGTAAATTACAGGTTATATTGATTTATCTAAACGGCGTGTATCTGGTGAAGATATTGATAAATGTACAGAGCGGTATGCAAAGGCAAAAGCGGTGAACTCAATTCTTAGGCATGTAGCAGAACTTTTGCATTATGAAAACTCGGAGCAATTGGAAGAACTTTACAAGAAGACTGCTTGGCTGTTTGAAGAGAAATATAAAAAGAAGGCATCTGCCTATGATTTCTTTAAACAAGCTGCTGTGTAAGTATGTTTTATTTCTCTTAATTGGATATACACAAACTTATTTTACATCGCCAAAATTAGATTAAAAATGTTCTATTTGAACATAGAAATATAAAAAATACCTATTTATAATCAAATTATTTCTAAAATTCATTTTTGAATACAAGTCATAAAGAATATTTCCTTTTTAAAATATATCATGTACTAAATCATTGACAACCAAAACTTCCATTAAAAATCTGCATTTGTAATATTTAATTTTCCTTTGAAATTAAAATACAGGGATCCTTCAGTCCTAAATGAGTGTGGTCTTGATGAAAAAACAAAGGAAGTGCTATTAGCCAACATTAAGAGGAAATTGACCTCACAGGCAGTCAAGATAAGGGCTGACATTGAGTGTGCATGTTATGGCTATGAGGGTATTGATGCAGTTAAGGCTGCATTGAAAGCAGGCCTTTCATTATCCACACTAGAATTGCCAATTAAGATAAATCTCATTGCCCCACCATTGTATGGTAAGTTTTATGCGATAGATACATTCTTTAGTGTGTTACAAAATGTCAAACTATATTATAGAATTGACAGCCTGTAGGAAAACCATCTAGTAAAACTGAAGTAAAGGTTGAGTTTGTTCTGTACAAATAACCCTTTTTTTTACAGTTATGACTACTTCAACACCAGAAAAAACAGATGGACTTAAAGCGTTACAAGATGCAATTGACAAAATTAATGAGACCATCACAGCATCAGGTGGTGTCTTCAACATACAGATGGCGGTGTGTATATCTATAATCAAGACTAATACAGACTAGTTATAATAACAATTAATGAGGCATTGCATAGTTAATCTATAATATTATTTTACTATATAATTAGAAGCCAAATCATTCTATTATTAATACTTAAAATGGTGCTATAACTTAAGAACTTTTTATCAAATATAAAGTTAAATCATTTTCTAGAAGTTACTAGACTTACTACACAAAGACTTGTTTCTGAAATATAAGAGTGTGTGAAATAAACACAACTCACAAAGAGTTGTGTTTGTTTTAGTTCAAGTTAAGTTCCCCATTTTTTTTGTAAGAACTGAGAATAGAACCTGTCTATTACTGTCAGTAGATTGCAATACTCTTCGTTAATCAATGACAATATAATCAAATCATTTATCAACTATATATTAATTTAATAAATATTTAAATATTATTCAACAGCCTAAAGTGGTAACGGCAACTGATGAAGCTGAATTGGCGAGACAAATGGAGAGAGCTGAGGCTGAGAATGCTGAAGTCGCCGGTGACTCTGCTGAAGAGGATGAAGATCAAGGTAAAGTCGACCAAGACGTTTCTATTACTTTTTGGTCACCATGTATACAATATCAAATTACTCATTAAAATATTGCAAAAAGAGTAAAATTAGAGTTTCGTTTTTATTAATTAGGGAATTAATTGGAAAACAACTTGTCTCATTGTCTTGACATTCTTCTAAAATTCATGTTATAATTATTGTAGGTATGGGTGACGCAGGCGCAGATGATGAGCCTCAACAAAATGGCGCCTCCGATGACGACGAAGAAAACTAATACCCTGTATATTATGTACTGCATATTCAATATATACTACATTTTTATTAAAGCTTTTAATTACCTTTCCATGTTTAATTATTATTATTACTTATTATTAGCACGTTTTTTTAATAGTGTGGAGTTTTCAATATTTCCACAGTACTATGTTGGAATTCGACTTATGTACGCTTGCTTTACATATTATGTGGGACTTTTAATCAATCAGATTTAATGTTCCTATATAAAGTATATAAACAGCCATAACACCCGATACTAAAAATTCATTTGTCAGTTTTTCCACTACTTTAATAAGTCTGATCTGCTATCAGCTATTAATGTAGTTTTCCATAATTTATTTATTACTGTACGTAATCCTACATACAGCTAACATAAATTACATATAATAAAATACAATTATCCTAAAGATATATATATACAAAAACGATGAAACATTTACGAAAGGAACAAATTATTAAATACAAATTTAACTAAGTAATACCTAATTGTTGTGTGATGTGTAATGATGCAGGTATAAGCAAATACCGCGACAGTTTAACAAGTCAATTCTTAAATAGTGGTTGTTGTATATCTGGGCTGTGCGATACAAAACTGAGATTTTTGGATAGTTAGTTGATGAGAGAAACGTGAAACAAAGCGCGGTTACGTACGTACGTCTAGTAGGCAGAAACATGGAAGTGCATTTTTTGTAGAATTGAGCAGCAATTGATTTTATTTGAGATGATGTCATGACATGACCTCTGTTCTTACCGCACCCATTCCCTCTACAACTATGTCTATCACTCTTGACCATGCTCAAGTGAGAGAGGAGGAGAACACTACACATGTTCACACGCTGCAGAGAAGTCTTGCATCCTTTGGCGCGAAGATACGCTTTTCCTTCGCTTATATGCTTGTGCTTAGAAAGCTGTTATATTGTGGTTTTCTCCCATGGAGACAAGTGAAAAGTCATAGGACTACGGGTGTGTGGTGTTTGTGTGTCCTCGGTGTACTTTTCAGTTTTCCCCACTACATTATACTTCAAATTGAGAAAAAAATATTAAGTATCTCAATAATTTATTCATGTCTAGTTTTAAAATATTTACTACAAATTATTTACAACCATTATTTTATAATAATATTACACTTTTAATTAAATTTGTATCATTTAAACTTTCTTCCCATTGATTGTTGTCAGCTTACTTCGATGTATTTTGTCAAAGAATAGCAACCCAGCTGCCTTCTCTATTGTCTCTGGCGGTACCTTTAACAAAATTATAATATTAAAAATTAAGTAATTAAAGAAAGTATATGATATAACATATCTGTAAATAGAATTAAATTCTACAGAATTTCTGATTTGGCTTATGCTCTGGCTTTAATATTTTTTTATCATCTGACCATCAAGCGGCCTGATAAAAACTTAAGTCCTCACCATGTAAGAAGACACGGGAGTCTCATCTGGTAGCCGTTGATTGGGCATGACATAGGATTCCATATGCAAGGCGCCATCCCCCGCCTCACATACAACCACTTTGTAGAAGTGGGTTGGCACCGCAACGGAGTTGGTACCAATGACTTGGTACTTAACATATGACTTGCCATCTACCTCCTTTCTACAAAATTGTTCTTATATAATACATACACAATATATATATATAAGTGGATCTTGCCAGCAACACAATCAATTTTTTTTAATATAATGTAAGGTAAGGTAAACAAGAGCTATGTGACCATGACAATACCCATTACTATCAGCTGGAGGCCTTTTAGATATCTCTTGTAAAAGGTGTGGTGATCTTATTGTCTTTGGTATGCACAAACTACAGATTTAAACAAAATTAAGGTACTCTTGCTGACCAGTATTCCTAAAATGGTTAACAATGACAATGATTAAAATTGTTTTACAAATTCTATATTATTAAACATTATCTCTTTATCTATAATTCTTGTTGCTTTCATTCATCTTTTAAATAAGTATTCATATTAAGTAAAATTTAAATGTAAGCAATATGTCTGCCCTAAACATAACTTAGTATGTTTATTAATAAATAATGGTCTGAACTCTTTAATAGCAGAATTATGTCTAATCCATTTTAAATTTTGTTTAATGTAAAGAAACCGTAATCTCCTTATATCATGTAAGCCATAGATTTTTTATAAATATACCTTGGTAAATAAAGTGGACCTGTACAACAGTAGACATTATTGTAAACCTTAGTTAATTTTCTCACATGTTTTTCTAGTCTATTCCATGAATCTCTATTGAAGCCTTGTCCAACCTGAAATACAAATAAAAAGATGTAAATTTGTTAAAATGTTGTTGTATACAGGATCTGTAATTTTATTACTAAATGAGATTTTATGCATATGATTTAAGAATTTTAGTTATTAGTAATATTTAACTTAATCTCCTTTAAATATTAAACTCAACTACACTGATAAACTGTCTAATTGCATTGATTTACCTAAAGTACACATTGGTTTTATTTCATTCTAGCAAAATTTAAATTTTATAGAAGGAGGCTGCTACAAGTGTGACTAGTTTTACTTGAAACCTGTAATGTTTTTTCTTAGGCACATAGATAATTATTAGTTTTATTTATAATATAATACCTGTGGGGCCATATTTGTGAGGTAGAAAGTCTGATCCACATGTCTTTGTGCTAAACGGTGATTACCAGCAGCTGCCATGTGGCCACGATCAAATCCTGAACCCTTGTAGTCCATATTATGAGATCTAAAGGGGTAGATTAATCACTTAAATGAAATCACACAATCACAGATTCAGATTCATTTTGGCTCTAATAACATTATTTTAAGAGACAGAAAAACCTGTTAAGAAAATAGAACAGTGGAATAGATGCAGAAATATAAGCTTCATGTTCCAATATCAATGATTTGTGGCATATAGATACAAGAATGAATTTTTATTCTTATCAATTGTATACACATCACATTTAATGAATACTTGTAATAATGTGTCTAAAGAAATTTACCTGAAAAAAGGGTGAATACTCTCATCTGGTTTAAAATCACATTTACTCCTATCAACTGCATCGTTTTTTGATATATGATCTTTTGTTATGTGTTCAAAGACCCAATGAGGTACTCTATTACGTCTGTCATATGACAAAACAAAATCATCATAAGATCTAACATTGTCTAAACTAGGAAATCCATATTTCATAATTTCTGAAACCTGAAAAACAGTATTTATAACTATGCCAATTAACAGGCCCGGCCTTCAGATAATTGGACAATATTAAGTAAAATTCTAAGTTAAGGTTAGGTAGGAAACCTGATAAAACTTTAATTATTAATTAAGCTTACCCTATCCTTAGCACCACCACTCTCAACGTATGGTGTAGCAGCTGAAACTGTGCCAAATATAGGCAGCCCTGGCAAACTAGTCAAAGTTTTGCCATGTGAAACCACATTTTCATCTTTTCCAAAACATTTCTTCTGGCCGATTAAGTAACCAGTTAAACCCACAGCACTGAGTTGGGCTAAATGAAGAAGCCTTTTTGATATCATTTATTTATGATTTAATTTAATTAATAAAAAACAAATTATGTGATATTTAACGTTTTGGCTTCGTAGAGCCTACTAGTTGGTATTATCTTTATTATTATTCGACTTCGTTACACAATTCACAGACTAGGATAACTACATAGTTATAAAAAAAGTAGTATAGTGTCAAAATGTATGTCGGACTGTATATTGTCGAATATTATTTTTTATAGTTGGAATCTGTGAATTGAATTGGTTTCTAATCTTTAATTTTTACAGTATTGATAAAATGCAATAAAATGTGATATAGGAGTGTGATTTTTTTAAATTGAAATCACTTTTTTCGAGATAAATATTTAATATAATTAAAATTCAATAGCAACATGACAATATATCTAATAAGGACGAGATTGGTATCGTTAAGTATTCACAAATATAGCACAGCTACTAAATCAGTTTCTTCAATTCAAGTTAATAATAAGGAATATCCTAGCGATGACTACACGAATGTTACTCCAAAAATATTAAGTTATTTAAACAAAAATTTGCATTTGCAAACAGGACATCCACTATGTATTGTTCGACAACGAATTGTAAACTATTTCTACTCGTCTTTTACTCATGGAGGTAATCCCACATTCAGTGTCTACGACAACTTATCGCCTATTGTTTCTACCAAACAGAATTTTGATGACTTGTTAATTCCATTAGACCATGTTAGTAGAGTAAAGTCAGACTGCTATTACATAAACAATTCTTTACTTTTACGAGCTCATATGACTGCCCATCAAAGTGAGCTACTTAGAGCTGGGTTAGATAATTTTCTTATGATAGGAGATGTATACAGAAGAGACGAAATTGATTCAACACACTATCCAGTTTTTCATCAGGTAATTGCTCTTAAGTTATTTTTCTATGACATATTTTAAAATTTTGTCAAGTGTAGTTTTCCAACGTACTTGGTACCTGTCAGTGTAACAAATAAGCAAGATAAAGTTAGCAATTTATTTATTTTAAAGCCAACAGGTATTACAATAAACTTTTATATTTAGGCAAAAATAAAAATTAATTACATAGCTTTAACAGGCAATTATAGCATTACTTTCTAGGTACTTAATCACAATTACATCTGCAATAGCAATTACAACTAAAATACTGATAGTATAATTTATACTCATGAAAAAATAAAGCCAATATTGTATATCTAATTTAACTTATCATCATTTCAGGTTGATGCTGTAAGATCCCAAAGGAAAGAACAATTATTTCAAAATCACCCAGGTCTAGAAATATTTGAGAAACCTTTTTTAGATAACCCACAGTCATTTCAAAATAGTATAATTGACCCAACTAAGCAAAGTTGTCATACATTAGAAGCCACAAAGTTAATGGAAAATCAATTAAAAACTCATCTACTTAGCCTTGTTAAAGTATTATTTGGTGATGATATTAGGCATAGATGGGTAGAAGCTTATTTTCCTTTTACTCACCCATCGTGGGAAATGGAAATATTTTATGAAAATAAGTGGATGGAGGTCTTAGGATGTGGTATAATTAGAAATGAAATCCTGACAAATGCTGGTCCCAATAACAGCATTGCATATGCTTTTGGCTTGGGCTTGGAACGTCTTGTTATGGCTCTGTATAAAATACCTGACATTCGTCTTGTGTGGAGCACTGACTCAGGTTTCCTAACACAATTTGAAAATAAAGATTTGCACAGTAAAATTATATATAAACCAGTGTCTAATTACCCTCAATGTACAAATGATTTATCTTTTTGGTTACCACCTGCATATACAATAGACAATTTTATAAGTAATGATTTTTATGACTTAGTAAGAGATGTTGGAGGAGATATCATTGAACAGGTGGGTATCTAAAATTAGTATCAATTGTTAATATAGAATACGGAAAACATTTTGCTTGTTTCAGGTTAAGTTAAAGGACAAATTTGTTCATCCTAAGACAAAAAAGCATAGTCTTTGCTACTCTATTGTTTATAGACATCTAGAGAGGACACTAACACAAGCAGAAGTCAATAGAGTTCATAGAAAAATTGAAGAGGCAGCAACTGAGTCACTTGGTGTTACAATTAGATAAATATATCTAGGTTATATCCAAACCATGTTTTTCTCATATGATTTGTATGAACATCTTAACCCCTTGGATAAAGTACATGTTTTCATCCCTTTATTACAGTTATGTTCGGTAGAATGTCAGTAAAAAAATAATGATTAACAAAACATTTATTTACAAATAAGTAATAACAAAAGTACTACTATTTCACTTAATAGGTAACTGGTAGTAGATACAAATATTTACAGCAAAATTGAGACCTATTTAGATAGGTATAATTTACAGCAGTTATCATATTATCAACTAATATTATTCAGACTGACCAGATTTGTTCTGGAGTTAGTTATTTACTTTTATAATGTAATAATATTCATTACCAATAAACTGATAAATTACTTAATAATATAGGACCAACTCATTTGCATGACATAGTCTCCTACTGATTACAGAAGAAATTCTAACTTTAATGTAGTTTGGTGTATGCTGCACATACATTCAGACATAAGGAAATGTAACAATAGTTTCTCCCTGATGTATTGGATTGGCAATCTACAAAAATAAACCATTTATAAATATTGTAATATTCTAAATATCACAGTTATGATGATAACTTTACCTTTATATATGTACTTAAATTCTTATTATTTTGAGGAACATAAAAAATATATTTTAACGGTTCAGTACACACTACTAAGGCATTTTACTTTGTGAACTTTCAAGGTATTCAATTTTAAAAACTCCTGTTTTCATACTCCTAAAATACAATCTTCTCCAGCCTCTACAATAGATTCAAATTCATTTTCAATTTCTTCATACACCACTGACGCGTCATCTAAATCTGCATCCATGAGAATTTCAGATCTTTCAACATTGTTTGTCGCTTCACTGTTAATAGTGCAATTTATTTCTTTATCACGATTACGATTTGCTTTTTTAGCTAGAGGTTCGTCATCAGAATCAGAACCGGATCCATCCAAGTTTATACTAGGAGCTTCACCTTGGTTAATATCCTTTAGATCACCTGGGACATGGTTCATGTCTACTTTGATTCCCTGATTTAAGTTTTGCTTCCGTCTACCCAAATAAACAACCTTTAATACATTATTTCCTACCATCACAGGGCCAGAGTAAACCTTCATATTCGTGTTCAACAATGTTCCATTCTGTTTTAGAATAGATGAATGCATAGCTCTAAATAATTTTAAAGGTTTAATGCCATCTACACCTTGGTTAAATACCTCATTGTTACTTTGAGTATTTTTTGATGCAGGAATCATAGTGTTATTTTGTGAACTAGTAACTAAAGTATCCTCTTCAGATTCATTGCAACTATCTTTATCAGATGTTAAATCAATTGGTTCTTGGTTATCTTCAAGTTTTGCTTTCCTTTTATAAAGTTGGTTCTTTTTTTTGATAAACACATTTATTGGAGCAATCTCACCTGTAAAAACATCCATTTTGAAAAATTTCCCATTATTATCAGAAGCGTATCGTAAATCACTGTATGTTGTTAAGATACTAAGATCTGGTCGTCTGGCTAACGCTGCAACAGCGATGGGGTTGTTAAATAATTGGAGTAGATCAGGATGCATTTCGGAAGTACCCATTTCACAAGGAAAGTTTGGTTCTACGGGTAAAATGGAAGGTTCGGGTAATTTAGCGTCTTCTGGTGATATGCCAGACATTTCCATTAAATCAGATAAAATTGTTTTACGGTTTGTATCTATGCTTGGGTTTTCAGTATTGACGCTATTAGTAGCATCTTTATTGTCCATCTTCTCTTTTGCAGAATCACTTACAGGGTTTTCACGCGTTTTAGGTATTCCTAAAACCTTTTGCAATGCTTGTATCACTAATTCGAGATGTCGTAATTGTTCAGTTGCTAGTTCAACACCAGATGCTATTGATATCGCTAATTCATTATTAGGTAACAAAACAAAACAAACACCTTCAGGTAATATTATTTTAGGAGGGTCTATTGCGATTGGCTTTGCCATCGGGCCTCTAACAGTACTGAGTAAAATTTTATTTAGCCCTAAGAATATAGGCGATGCCGAAGATTTGCCTCCCTTTTTTACTTTTACACTATTCGTTGGTGCAGGTTTAGAGGTTTGCATCTTCTGTGAGTTTACTTTACAGAAATTTATTTTAGATCTGGGTTTCATGACATCCTGACATACTTGTTGTTCATTTATGTCCGACTTTCTTAATGTGAGGTTGTTTTCAGTGTTGGTTAAATTTGTTTTTATCCTCACACTATTTTCATGGATTGGCGGATTTATATCATTAGTTTCAACAGAATGTATATTAGTATTTGGTGTACTGGTAGGTGTGTTAGATATTTTTGATGGTTTTGCAACCCTTTCTATTAATTTAGGTGTTTGATGTCTCACTATAAATTTGGGTACGTTTATTTTATTTGTATTACCATCGATTACGATTGAAGGAACTGAATTTATTGTTTGCTTTGGCGGACTTTTTGGTGATGTTGGTATATTAACAACAAATTTTCTTTTCTGGTTCGGTTGGTTTGGTAAATCTTCATCAGATAATAAGTAGGCCGCCGTTTGGTTTGGTACTTCTTCGTCGGATAATATCAAGGCCGCCGTTTGATTTGGTTGGTTGGTTGGTTTTGATTGCGCAAGCACTTTTTTAAATTTTTCTAAAAGTTTGTCTTTACAACAACATGAACATAAAGGTCTTTTACACGAATGTTTTCGTTTAAGATTCGGGTACATTATTTTTTTCTGAGCCCAACAGCAAAACTCTTTCTTTTTTTTCTTCTGGGAGATTGAAAGTACTGCTAATGCGTCTTCAGTTAAATCTGTATGAAGATTATTGTCGTTACTACTCTTATAATTTGTATTATTTATTTTTGTGCATTCAAGTACTTTCTGATCTTTTTTACATTTTTCTTCATTTTTTTTAATCGCTTCAACCCTACGTTTTCTATTACGCCTCTTTGTACTTTTATTTTTATTATTCGATGTTATTTCTTGTCCACTAAATAATGCTAACATTTTTTCTACGGTGTCAGAAGCTAAAAGACATTCTTCTTCCTTTACAAAATTTCCAGGGCGATTCCAAGGTAAATAGTACCTAGTATAATTGTAAGGTTTTTTTTGTTGAGCTTTTTGTTTATTAGCATTTTTGCCGTTTCTATTATCGACAATAGTTTTATTAACGTCATCGCATATACGAGCAACATTATTAATTGCGATAGTTTCTTTTACTATAATTGGATCCATATTATCACAAATCTGTTTGTCTGAATTTGTACCAGTCACAGTACTTGTTGCAGTAAAGATATCTCCGTTTTTAAGATTAGAAAGACTTTCATTTATAGTTTTTCCTTCACTTGGTGTATTTATTACGATCTGCAGAGGTGCTACTTCTGCCGTGACTAAATTTTTATTTACACGACGAATTTCAGTAATGTCAGGTAAATTTATAACTTTATTTCTTTCGCAAGGCGTGGAATTGGACGTAATAACACTCGAAGCCTTGTCAACATTGTGATATTTAGTATCGAGACTTATATTTTCATCAAAAATTTTACATTTTTCGACTTCGATAGACGCCTGAGTGTTATTGGTATTTTGCTGGACTTCTTTAAGGTCACTTCCTGGAGTCTCGATTGATGGTTTATTGGTATTAACTGTGCCTTCTTTAAAATACATAATGTTGTCAATGAGGTTCGATTCAAATGTCTTATGCAGGTCAATTGTAACAGGTTGGCACCGTTTCAAGTATTCACGATTTTTTTCGTAACTGAGGAAACCTGCTGTCAATCGCTTCAATCGTGTATTAAAATCTGGGTTTTTGCACAGCTGTATCGGATTATAATTTTGTACATGCGGTTTTTTAAACATATTATTTTGAATATCTACTCGGTTTTTAATTAAAAGTAAGGGCTCGTCATCTTCATCGCTAGATATTACATTCAGGTTGGAATGATGTTCTGAATTATTTATCGGACTTGTATCTTCATCATTGTTTGTGTTTTCGTTTAAAGGATACTCTGTTTTTATGATATTATTTACTTCCTTAACGTTGGAATCATGAACTGCGCTTGAAGGATTATCTTCTTGATGACTATTTACTATTCGTTCTTCATTCTTTGAAATGTCTTCAAATTTGCAAGCAAGCAAATCATTAGGTTTGCTTTCAATCTCTGCACAATTTATTATTCGTTTATCTCGTATATTATCAAACTCTATAAATCTAAAAACATCCATATGCTCTAACTTTTTCGTATAAACCGTAGAAAAGAAAAGTAGTTTTAGGTCAATTTTACACATTTTATCTTCACTTGAGTGTTTTTCATTATTGGTTTTTTCTGAAAAAATAAAATTGTTTAGATGTTTTAAGTTCAATTAATAAAAGCAACATGTTAAATACATGAATGTAGAATATGTAGTAAGAAACATACCTTCAACATTAACTGTCGTGACAATCTCGTCATCGTCGTCTAAAGCGATGCCATCGTCTACAAATAGCAGATCCTTAGGAATCTCGTCAAAATTTCCCAAAAGTTCTATGTCTTTCACTGTGCTATCTTCAATACTTTTAATTAATTCCTTAATCACTATATCATTTGAGGAATGTTTATTAGACGACTCAGAAGGGCTTGGATCTAATTTTATTGCTTTTTGTGCCAAAAGATTTTTGCATGTGTCTTCAGTTGAAGAAAAATCACTGTTGATACTTGTAACACTTTGAATCTTGGGAAGAATATGAAATATTTCCTTCCTATCATTTAATTCTAAAATACTCTCTTCGCAGGCGGTCTCAATATTGTCATGGTCTTCTTCAAATTTGTCGTTTTCTACACTTCCTTTTATTACATTTTTTACGGTTCTAGTCTGAGCAACATCATTTTCAGAAAAGAACGGAGTTTCTATCTTTATTTGAGAGGGATTGAATATATCCGTAATTTCAGTTATATCACCGTCGGAAGAATCATCACAGATAATAGTAGATTCTCCGTAGACAGCATTAGAATCTTCGTTGCCAACATTTACATCATCATTACTATCAGTCCTATGGAGAGCATCATTATTATCGTTCGCTTTATTGTTCTCCACCATCGCCGACATTTTAAGGTTAATATCATTAGTTTCAATTAAAATATCATTATCGTCTAAATATTGATGTGAATCGGATCCCACGTTCATGGCTTGATTTTGGTAGCTATCGTTTGCATCTCGGGATTCTGTATTTGAAAATACTTCCCCACAATCTATAACTAAAGGAGTGTCATCGTAGTTAGCAAACGGTGTTTCACATGGAATATTCATTTCTTTAAGAAAATTTATATCCTTATCATTTACATCGGTTAAATAAATATTTTCAGATTCACCTTTTATCGTTCTATTAGCAGAAACTTGCGTTGAAGTAGCGACGTCGTTGGATTTCTCAGTATCAGACTCATCTTCAAGTTCGATTGTGTCGATTTTTTCCTCTATAATTTCTAGATCTGGTTCTGAATCTGTAATTAACAATCATTATTTTTTTTCTAATATAAAGATTAATAAAGTAAGTAACAAAACAATGTATCTAATGCTTTAAGTTGAGAAAATTTGATTATTTTAATTTTTATAATAAAACTATTCGGAACTTTACGTATTAATATACAATATATTATATATATAATATATTGAAAGGTACAACTGAAAATATGTTAAATTGATTCTAAATTTATATATGTACTACCAGTTCGCAAGTCAAGGGCGTAGAGCGGGCAAGAAGAACTGGCTAGAAACTATCCGTCACTCTTCGTAATCGCCACATTTTGAGTCATACAAATAGTTTGAACTGGAGTAAAGATCTTTATTTAAAGTGCTAAATCTTTATCACATTTAACCGACGATAACTTTTAATAAAACAAAAACATTCATTCCTACAGCCGTATAAACAGTCCTTTAGAAAATTCTTTTTACCTTTATTTTTATTCTGCCTCAACAAAGTGATGTAATTATCCTGTAAAAACAATATTTGTTTATCATAACACCGTCTCAATCATAGCATAAAGGCTCTTTATACAATGGTTGCCCATAACTTATCGAAAATCTAATTATTTAAAATTAAATCTTTAGAAATAAAATGGATTTTTTTGTGTAATGTAACGTAATAATAGTCGCATTTTACCTGGAGCTAAATATAACTATCCTTCTTGGATATAAAAATCTTATAATAATGGGATACTACAATGACCAAATTGGACGTGGAACAGAGTGACCAACCTTTTCCATTCATATCTCACTTGATATGAATGGAAAAGATTGGCCTTTACCGACTGGCAGATCTGCAGAAATCAAGCAATATCTAAATATAAGAATAGTTTCTTGTTTAACACAATGATCTATGTTTATGTGTGTACCTTAGTCGATCTGAATAAAAGGCTATACTATTATCAACGTAAAAATGGTTCTGTAAAGTCGGTTTACGATAGTTTAACGTGACAGCGTTATAACAAAACATTGATAAACTTATTGCATACTTGAGTCTTCGAGTGGAAGAGAGAAAGATGCGACGCAAGCGTACAATGAGCGTAACGGGACAATGAGTCGAGCATTTTCGTGTGTGCAGCCGAAGTTCATTGATTTATTAGATGTTGTCACATCAAAAAATGTTAGTGAAATAGTTAGAAAATAACTAAATGAATATTACAGTAATTCATCTAATTAGATTTAAGAGCGAAAGCGTTTACGATTATTTCACTGTTTAAACATAATAACGGACAGTGTAACCGTATATTACGAAAGTAAATTTTGTCGAAAGACTAAACGCAATAATCTAAAACCATTCTTTTCGCGGATATATTGTTAAATTGTCGAATCAGAAATATATTATTATCGCTGTTGATTTGTTTTTAAACTGTCGCATTAACTTTTTATAATTATTTGGTAGAATCAAAATCTAAACTAAAACTATTTTTATGGTTGTTGCGATTAAGAGAGATAAAATTACGTTAACGAGTACTACTAACTTTGTGCACACATTTCTTTATACTTTGTTACCATAAAATACATAATTATATAAACAAAAATTAAGTATGTTACATAAGTTATTAGGCAACAGGCGGCCTTATCGCTAACAAGCGATTTCTTCCAGGCAACCCTAATATAGGAGAATTAAAAAAAGAAACACCTACACAGGGTATAGTACAAGAAGTACATAATTAATTAACAACAACAAAAAAACTCAAAATAACATCCAAAGAAAAAATATAAATAATAATATGTGTAAACAGACGTGTAAATGCTCTGCCAAATGTTAATTGGCTCACAATTAATATATATAAGTAGCCGCTAATTACGAGGCAGAAGAAAAAATATCAAAAAAGAAGATTTTCAAATAAATGTTATTTAAAATTAATTTAAAAACACATTCCATATATTACAAAAAAGATAATATGTCTTTTTATAGTAAAATGTTTTGCAAAAATTAAAAAAAAATAGTCATAGACACCCAAGGAAGTCAAAAATGAGAAAACTTTAAAACAGTCCTAATCGTGCTCTACAACTCAGTTCCCCAGGGCAAAAGATATTCTATTTGTTTTAAATCTATAGGTGGAAATCTTACGCAAATCTATGTATGTTTTTTTAAGTTATACAGTCATTTTATAATATGAAAGTATATACTATTCGTTCTTTGGGGAGCAAAACTCATACTTACAAACTCATTCGCCAACACGACCTTTTTCTTCTTTATCAATTCGTTCCAATCTGGAAAACTCGTCAGTATCAGGTTTTTATACCTGCAAATGGATAAATATATTTGTAATTATCTACACTAATTACATAGAGGGAAAAGGGTGTATGTTCGTAATGATTAACTCGAAAACTGCCCTGAGTAAACCGAGTTACGGTATCCACTCAAAATATTAAAAAAAAATGTCCATATTCCAGTTCCAAATATGTCTAGCCGGGACGGGCAAGTTGCTTATACTCGTAATTAAATAAATGAATAAATAAGTGCATAATACGGGGTCTCATTGTATTTCACAAATTTTAAATTGAGATTGTTACAAAACAGTTGTTGCTAGTGTCCGAATTATTAATTTTACTAGTTATTTTATTTATGCCTTAAATTATTACCTGATCCACTAATATCTGGTCATCCTATATGTTAGTAAATATTTTTAACAGTTAGTTTGTATCAGGAAGCGTCTCCGGTAAATGCCTCCTCCAAGGCTTGAGAACTTTCTCTATCTCGAGCTATTTGCATCCATTGAGGACCCACGATGTTTTTCATGTCATCATCTCATCGAGCGTAAGGTCTGCCTTTGTACTGTTTGCCTGGTGGGCCTCTTCATGCAGTTACATTCGTCCACCTGTGATCTGTAAGGTGCGCTACATGACCCGCCCACTTCCAGTTCAGTTTTTGTCCTGGCATCAATTGCTTTGGTCTCTGATCTTGTCTACCTTTTTAATGTTTAGCATGCTCGTTCCATGCCTCGTTGACATGTATTTATATTTTTTTTGTTTTATTTGTAAGTTTCCATGTTTTACATGCATATGTCAGACAAATTTTACTAGTAACACCTTGTTAATGGACTAATTCAGTGTTTTCCACTTCCAAAGGCAATTTGATTGTTAGGGTGAGATTTTTTTTTAATTTACGAATCTTTAATTAGATTTTAAAAACGATCACTAAACACTTCCTAAAACCTATAATTTAAGTATCTTAAGCGAACAACAACATTCTAATGCTCCTACGTAACACAACGGGGCATAAGAATTTTAGAAAGGCTATGATGGAGCATGACACAAAAAAGGATGGGGAAACACAATGATACTTACTTCTTCGCAATATCCAGTTGAAGGGAAGTCGGTTTGTATTTGACAGCCTTTTCAAAATGGACTGCATTTCCACGAAAATTACCCCAGAACAGGTAAAAGGCTTTCCTCGTCGCTTCTTTCAATTGATACCAGCGGCGTTGGAGCAGCATTGGCGAACATTTGCGGCCACTGCAAACGTTTTAAACTTAATGAATAATTCGACGACACGTTAACCTGAACCGACTACAGAATACAGAAAAAGTATGAAACAACGATGATATTTTAATTTTAATTGATCCTGTATTACCAAGAGCATAAATTATTAATAAACAAACGCGAGAAAATTTTCGGTCAATAATTTATTAAGACTTTCGTTGTGGTTTCTTACAACAACAAAGCTATAGATACTAGCTGATAGGCTGCTATTAGCATTTCTTGATGAAGCCCCAACTCGTGCCTCTATTTACAATTGGAAAATAAAAGAGGGACCTATCGGCAGATACGGACAAGCCCAGGCAAAGATATGAGTCAAGGTCAAAAAATATTACACGAACATTCAGGCGTTAGCTTTGTACCAGATGGATTCCCTATACTTTTACCGACGACCAGAAACACCTTCGCATGGACTTGTGAATATTTGACTATGGCAGGTGTCGAGATAATGAGTCATCCATACATACAGTCCTGACCTGGCGCCCTTTGACATCCATTAATACCCAACAACTAAAGATACTATTCGAGGTATTCGCTTTAAGAGCCCTGAATGCAGTACGAAAATGTCATAGAAGAGCATCCTAAGGAAGAATGGAACCACTGCTTTTCTCAGTGGTTCCAACATATTGACTTCAAGTGTGCGATATTTTTTACGCTTTTAATTATAACTAAAAAATATATCTGTAACTGAACGAGTGTTAGGTTTCCTAACTCACGATAATTAGTCTATATACCGGATATGACAATAGGTTACAATTTTTGCCTAGATTTTTTATGTCTTATGATAGTACTTCTACAGGCATTTTATATTGACTACTATATCAACTTCCTTGGAACAACTGATCCTAGTCAGAAGGAATAGAAGAATAATAAACTTGAATATTACAAAAAAGAAATCAGAAGCAGAAGGTGTGTCGTGTGTGAGTTCGTATATTTTAATATATTTTTTTCTCAACGTGAGTGATCATTGAATAATTAAATGTTAAGTTCAGTTTGTCAAGGTACACAATGTTTTTTTTTTATTTATTTACTTTGACTCTTGCTTAACACGGAGACTTTAATAAGACATATTATATATATATGTTCTTCAATCTTCTGGAACCACATTTACATGTCATATTTGCGGTATAAGGGGACGGAATATCACCGCCCCCGGGGCTTAGATCGAGTATATAAACCACACGAAATACGCAAATAGTTCAATATATATATATATGTTGACTAGTATTCCAACAATAATCGTCAAAATCGGTAGAGTTGTATTTGAGATATGGCTAATAGATATTTCTTACATGTATAATATAAATAACGTTGACAGGAATTCGAAAACAATTTAATTTTTCTAAATTACTTTTCTTCTTTAGAAACATGTCACCAATATGCTCTACATCAGCTTTCTGTACCAGTGCCCAACAATGTTTGATATGTCAAAATTGATAAGCTTCTTTTTTTGTATGACGGAGCAAGTGGCCAGGAGGCTCACCTGATGTGAAGTGATACCGCCCATGAACACTCACATTGCCAGAAGGCCTACGATGCCGGTCTCCTAAGGGTACCCATATTTATGATGCCATAAAAAACGCTCAATTGTGGAACGATGGAAGTCAAGGTGTTCTGCCTTGACATCCGATGATGAAACTCAACTGCAGGTAATTCGAACAAATCCTCTGGACACTCTCCATGGTATATTCGGTCGAAAATTCATCAACCGACAGAAAATGAAGTCGTACAAATACATCAATTATCACGGCTTTTAGGACCATTATTACTAGTAGCTTTAACAATTTATATAGTTTAAAAGTAAATAAATAAAACGTACCTTTCATTAAATTCCCGTGTCAGATTAAGCCAGGCTTCAATCAACTCGTTCCCTTCGAGCTCTTCAATTTGATATTCATCCACGAGGAAGAATAATTCTATCAGTGGTTCCGGTTCTTCGCCAGTTTTTTCCCATATATCCTGTTCAGAAAAACTTTTCTTAAAGTGAAACGAGAGCATCACCGATCACCGTCAAGGGGGAGGCAGGGACCCAGTAGCAGTAAGTACGGAGAATGGGCAACCAAGTTTAAAACGTGTAAACATAAAAACTAATACGATATATAAAATTAAGATAAATCAGTGGCACTACAACCTTTTCAGGTGTGGTCCTGAGATTTCTGATTCTATGTCATAATCATCTGTCAATCTAAAAGGCAAGTAGGTGATCTGCCTGTGCCAGACAAACGCCGTCGACTTTTTGGGTCTTATGCAAGCCGGTTTCCTCGCGATATTTTCCTTCACCGTTCGAGCGAATGTTAAATGCGCACATAGAAAGAAAATCCATTGCTGCACGGCCGGGATCGAACCTACGATCAGGGATGAGTAGAATACTGAAGCCACTACGCCAACACTTGCAAATTAAAATTAGTTTTTATTACTTTATATCTTATTGCAACAACCGGCGCCAAATTATTTTCCAAATAATATGAACAATTTTCAGTCAATAATCATTAATTGCGAAAAACGTAGATTATTCTAGTATATAACAAACATATGAAAATATATCAAAAAGTTGTTTACTGGTCGGAATTTACAAAAAAAAAATCCAGTCTCTTTTGTGGAGGCTGGGCCGGTTGCCCTCTCCGGCCGTGGCTACAGCAAAACCTCAACCCTTACTGTTGGAAATTGAAGATTCATATTCATCGTTTCTTACCTGCCCAATAACATCAATGTTCTCGTGTACCAGCACGAGGTCATACAGCAGCCAATCTGTTATCGTAAGCCTTGCTATAGCCGTTATTTCATCAACTCTGTCGTCAGCTGAAATCAGCCGTTTCAGCTTTTTCACTGTAACCGCTCGCATATGTTTCCTGTTAATAAAAATAATAATATTATCAATACTTGCAGTGGGAAATTGCAAGTAGAGTATCAGCCTTCTGTGCCTGACGTTTGCCGTAGATTTTTAGGTCGAAGACATGCGAACGACCGAGTAATAAGTGCACAAAGAAAAGAAAAAAAACTGTGATTCGAATGCACTATCTGAGGGTTGAGAGGCGCAGGATGGAGGCTAGAATGATCAAATGCTTGTTTTAACAAATCATAAATAAATATAAATTGAACTAACGAAAACCCCATGTATCACACACATAAAAGCTACAGTAAACGACCGCGTGCATATTTCTATTAATAGTTAGGTAATGGTGCTTTTTTATTTAAATTAAATCCAGTGTACTATGTACGAATAATTTATATATGCATTAATTGTTTTTTAGATCAAACAGTAAAGGAAAAGACCGCAACACAACTCGACTGCGTGTCAGTTACAAAATGTTATATGTCATACAGTTTATAATAATACAAAGAGCTTTAAACCGGTTATAAAATTGTTTTCTTTCAATACTTTATATACTTACCACAGCAATTTACAATCACACTTGCAAGTCGTTTTCATCATTTCCCACATGTTATTCATTTCTTTTTCGTCCGGATTTTGGCTAAGTTTACCCGCAACCGCCCGGATAATCCGTCGCTTCAGTTTCTCAACCCTCGCCTTGCTCATCCTTGGGTCTTCCATGGCAGCCGTAGATGCGGGAAAAGGTGTCGATGAGACGACCGATACCGTTGATCCTGGCGCTGGTTGCTCCATCTTTAAAAAAAGAGCTTATATTGTATATACAAGAGCTTTGACAATACGCTCGCTGAACTGGGAAAACAGTTGAGAAAGTTAATTATATGCTTCTGAGTCATGGCCGGAACATAAAACTATGAACAGATTACTGTACTTAATTTTAATTTAAAAAATATACATTATTTACAATTATCTTAACCTACATAGTAATAATAATAATTATTAATAAATAGGCAATTAAAACAAACAAATAATTAAGCTTTTATTATCAGGTCAGGACGTGTTACTAAATCTTCAGTTAGTTTCTTTTTTTTTCACCTCTGGCATCCTTTTTTATATTTGTTTACCTTTTCCACAATCAACTCATTGTTCTCGTGCCAATCTTGGATTTGGAGTTGTCGGTTGGAGAATATTTTCAATCATTTCTGGCTGAGCTTTGAAGAACACAGGACGTTCGTCGTCTGAACTACTTCTTCTTATATTAACTTCTATTATAAATTGATTTCCCATATCAGTCTTCAACATCTTCTTTTTATATGATTTGTCCAAATATTCTCTCCATGTTTTGCGAGTTTGTGATTTTTCGCAAGCAGACATTACAGATACCTTCTTTTTGCAACATTCCCTAAGTTTTCTACACCTTAGCCTTCTTTTTTCTTTTAGATCTGCTAATCTCTTAAGGTCATTATTAAGTTTTTCATATTTTCATTTTTCTGCTTTTCTTTCTGTTGTTTTTTCAATGTTGCCATTTTTTCTGTGGGTCAAAATATTTAACGCTCAAACATAATAAATAACGAACGGATAATCAACTTAATTAAAAACTAAATAACACAGGCAGTTAATGTATGTAATTTGTCCATTAAAATAATTTAGAATATTTCATACAGAATGTACTGTTTTTGTGAGACTGTCTGTCTATAGACTCATAATGTATGAAAATACGAGTTAAACTAGTTTTTTTTCCTTTAATCCGAAATTTCAAAACTATTATATAAACATGTACAAGTACGTGGAGCAACGCAAATACTAAATAACTCCTAAACTAATTACGTGAGCTAGACAAACGATTCTGAAATTAATTATTTACGTTTCAATTGAAACGTGTTATAAACGTGAACTTCCCAGGACCCTGGATGCTTCTCAGAATCATGGGTCACAATTGGACGGGGTTCTGAGAATTTGCCTTGTATTTTTAAAGAATTGGTTTTCATCATTCAACAAAAATTAAGGAAAACTAAGCCGTGTTATCAACTAACATATCAAACAGTTATTCATAACATTTATTTATTTCGTAAAAAAATATCTTATCAGGATTCTGTGAGCTTTACTGATTACGACGCCAGTTTCATTGCCGACTACCGCGGGCAGACTAAACAACGCAATTGGTGCGAACAGATCGATTCTTTGTCACTTTTGTATGTTCTATTCACTTGGCTAAACGGCAACATCGCACCAGTATTTCCGCCTATCAAATATTTTCTTATTTCACAACATATAAAATCGCGAGGAGAAAATATCAAACAAGATTTCAAGGTGTTTTGAGAAATTAGGTTAATATGTATACCACCTAGCAAAAAAATATAAACATATCAATGTGGGTTAAAACTACCTTGATATAGAAGTAAAAAAAGTGTGTCGTACACTTTGAGCTAGAATTTGTTCTAGGGACGCTCCCGAATCCAGAGAATTTTCGCACTTTGAACAGTAATTTCGTGCAGATAATTGTAAATCTTTATTATTTATAGTATTTAGAAACAATTCTAAATTAATTTAACAATACTTGTAAACATTTCGGCCCCCGAGCCAGAAAAATCCTTAGTTTGTAGAACTACCCATACCTGAGTTTACTGTCAAACGATAGGTTAGACATATTCCTATTATTTAGACGCACAGTCAGAATAAAAGACTCGAAAACCTTTTATTTTATAAAACAGCTTACATAACGTAGCTTTTATAATATTATATTTTAAATTCGATTTCTCGTATTTTCAGTAGCGCTGTAGGTCTATCTCCACTATTTTTATATATTACTATATTTGTTTTTCAATGATGTGTGGGTGATGAGGTGATCAACCTTCTGTTTCTGAAACACACTGTTGACTTACTAGGTCGGGTTTTCTCACAATGTTATCATTTACCGTATGCACGAGTTTAAAATGCGAACATAGACAAAAAGTCCATTGAGCCGCGGTTTAAACCTACCTAGTCGCGTTAAAGCCACTAGGCCAACACTGTTCTCCTCTTACGGCCGCTTTCTATACTCAATCCCAATCCAATTTTTACTTCTAGAGATTGATATTTCAATTCATTTCTCCTAAATTACTTTTCAATAACCTATCGATGGATTGTTAACCATAAAACTTATTAAAGGACGTCTTAGGTTTAAGACATGTTTATCATTTGATAATGTCTGGAATTAACGCTCCTAGCATAAGCCTTATTAAAATACTAATTCATTCTCATTTAAGTATATGAGAAACATAGATAATTGCCTCTATCTAACCCTAGTAAAAAATGAATAAAGCCTTATTGTATTCACTCAATCAATTAGAATTGTTTTATTTTGTAAACAGCAAACAATTGCTCTGTTTGCGGTTACAGTTGGCCGCGATCTTCAACTAATGATTTGTGAATCATTCCAAATTTTGTAGGTTGGGGTGTAAAAAAATACAATACAATAACATTATATTTAGTTTTTTATCATTAAATGAAACAAACCGGTCCCAAATATTTTGGCATTAATAATAATTACAATAATAATCACAATTACTATTTAAAGATTATTTATTAAATTCCAAACAACTCTGTTACTTCCATATCAACAACAATAGCATATGACTGTATACATAGATAAGAAACTAACATTTTGTTAAATTATTATTAATTAAAAATTAGCTTTTTATAAAAATCTGAAGAATATGACACAATATGCTCCGAAATAAGATTTAACCTCTGCTCAATGTTCTCATCTTATAAGATGTAGTCTCACTTTACTAACCTCTTTCAAAGCAAAAGTACCATCAGATATAGTCTTTCCATGAGCAATAAGTTGGCTACCAATGCATTGCCTTTCCGCCATGTTAAAACGCCAATCCGATTTTCTACACCCTTGCTTATGACCAGCTTAAAAAAGCCATGTAACTTTAATAAACTCGTTATCGGAGAACAATTTGGTGCATATCAGAAAAAAATCTGCTTTTGGCGGTATTGAGTGACTGGGCCATCTGAAAATTTATGCAGGTTACTTCCAGAAACTTGTCATGAACTCATGACAAAGATGGGATGGAAGTGAGCCTAGATTGCAGCTGGATTATGTAAAAGGTTTCCAGACACTGTACAAAACAATGTTACCTGTATATTATATGCACCGCAGCTATATATAACTCTAGTATCCAAGGATTCTTCATTTTGGGAACTTCCAAAATGATGAGCTTGTTCAAAATATTTACAACTATAATTTTCGCTTAAGTCAATGTGCAGCGCAATTTCATTTATGGCCAGACCTTCTATGCATTTTCTATAATGTTTGTACTGTGTCTAAATTCTTTAAAGTGTAATTTCAAACTGATCTATTAAAGCCTTTCTTGTATTCGCTACTCCTCTCTTATACTTTTTGTTATTTTGATTTTCTTGCCCAACTTTTCTATTACTTCAATTAAGTTAACTATTGGATATTTTACAATTATTTCTTCTTTGGATGTATCATAAATAGTTATTTTTAATTGATACACATAACGGATACCTGTCATACATGCTGGACACTCAGGATCGCATACTTGGCATAAGCCAAGCATCGAGCATCGAATAATCTGGTTGAGATCTGAGGTTGCTATAACTTTGTTATTACACATAGCAATTGTATTAGATATCTTAATATGAATACGACACAAACATAAAAATGGTCGTATAAAATTTTAGTAACTACACCTCAGGGTAGGATTGTCAGGGTTAAAAGATTGGTAAAGGCTCTTCATAGTGTCAAGAAAGTGGCGCTTCTGCGTTTAAATTTATTTTTAGAGATACGGTTTCCTGTTTTCTAGCAGTCGCTCTTTATATTCTTCATTTTGGTACTCAAAACCTTTTTCTTAAGTAGAGGGTTTTTTCATATGTGGCCTTGGTTCACAGCAAGACATCCTTCAATTATTTGGGTTTTTGTCTAGAACTTTTAATACATTTTCATAGAGTATTTTAATAGCATTTGATAAAATCTCACATTTATGTAGATTTGCTGAAATATCTTCAATTTTAGATTTCTTCAGTTTTTCGCGAATGTATCTTTATCCTACTATTAGTAATTCAAGTTTTTAACTTTATGTGATATCTAAATAATTTTGGATCTGTTTATTTTTACTTGCTTTCAGCCGCGAGAAGCTGCTGAAGTGATGGAGCTCGGAGTATTTTCACGGGAACTAGACAACTGTGGTGTAAATAAACGACGATCAGCATGTGGAATAATTTAATCTCGATATAAAGTGTCTGGACTATTTAAACGAGTAGGTGATGGCTCTGGGGTGTACACGGGCAAAAACACTGAGCGCTCTTACCTTACCTTTCCGTCTAGCATTTGCAGATCGCCATTTCGCCTTTATTGCTCGATGTTCAAGAGTTGTCAAATCTCGTACTAAGCGTTTGTTTATATGGTATCTCTCTCGATCTTTTCGTTTAAATTCGGCGTCCCTTTCGGGATTATTTTTACGCCGTGCTCGATATCGTCGCTGCTTCTCAGCAGGCGTGAGAGGCATCTCAAAATCACAAACCGTTTCTTACAATAAACAGTATCCTGTAACAAGATTTTTAGTTTATAAAAATATATCGACAGAATTTATTAATACTCATTATGCACTTAAGAAAAACAGATTACTAAAAAAATATAAGTTAAGAACATAGGCATATACAACTCTGTTACTTTCCTAACAACTCATGCACCGTAACAGAGCAGTAAATTTAACATTCCACAACACATAAATTATAAAGTCAAGAATAAACTTTTTCTTTCATTTTAGATTACCAACTCTTTGATGACATATTGACTCTAAAATAATGAAAAATACATTGTTTACTTACGCTATAGGTAGCTAACAACGTAGACACACAATAAAAATACGCCTCGCGGCCGTCTGACACCTCCAATAATAGTAGAGTGGTACCAGGGACACATAAAGTTTGGAAGGTAAACCTTTCTGTTACAGATACCGGCAAACATCTTGAACAAATGTCCTTTCCTGCGCAATTTACATGTATATGTATATTAATTTGTTTTAACAAATATAGTTTTATTCAAACTTTATAGACACTTAACATCCAACATTTTTACATCACAAGTTGTGAATCGTACGTTTTTTTAAACAACATTTGTTTATGCAATGAACGTATTATTTAAAGATGAAGAAATGCATCGACTTACGGATTTTCACCCAGAATACGCATCTCACTTTAAGAAACCATTTTCATTTTTCATCAAAAAAGAATGATCGAAAAAAAATTCTTCTGTAAACCAAGTTATTTTATCTAAATTACATCCAATCTAGTTTAGGTCTGTCTATTTACATCAATAATCTCGTGTCACTCACTGATTTTTATAAAATCTTTAAATTCTTTTCATTTATCGAGGAAGTGTTTAATTTCACACAGGTGCAGTTAACATAACTTCAATAAAATCTGAACAGTCATTGTATGTATAAAATATAAAGCTTATTCGTTAACAATTTAGACAAACGAATAAAGCAATTAAAGCACATGTAAACAGTGAACGGGACAATGTTAGAAACGAAAAAAAAATACACATGAATCAGAATAATTTTAGATCAGTTTCACATCAGCTAGTACGAAATTAGGGATATGATGTGGACAGGTAATGTTTGTGCGGTAGAGATTAAAGGAAGATAGAGAAGGAGCTAAGCGAAAAGGGACAGGAAGTGAATTCATAGCCTCACTGCCGAGATTTTAAGGATTCGCCATGAAGAGTTTTCCTTCACCGTTCCAGCGAATGTTGTATGCGATCATAGAAACAAAGTCGTTGTTTACACAGCCGGGGATCGGACCTACTACCTCGACCTTGATTTTGTACTTTGGCTTACAATTTATTGTCAAAAAAGTATGGATCAACGTCTATCGAACCTTCCTTTGTTTTACTCCAACTCTATACTTTATTAATTAACTAATAACATTATTGTAAGAAACCTTATCTAATATATAGAAAATAAACACAAAAAAAAGAAAAATCTTGCGTCGCTACATATCTAAGACAAGGAATTTCATGGTGTTTTTTTATATATTATATTATCTTCTATAAATGTTCTGGCGGTACAATCGTTTCGCATTTTTAAAATTTTACAAACATACATTATGATTCATATCATTATAGTCAATTCTTGTATTTGTAGTGGTAAAATATTACATCATTAAAATTATTATGTTATGAAATTAATATTAATTATAATGTTTCACGCAAATAATCATTTATAGATGTTTTTTTTCCAAAAGTAGTAAATTAAGTCGATTTTAAAAACTCTAGAAGGTAGATCTTTTAATGTTTTTGGTAAATTATTTGAGACATTGATTGCCATACAAAAGGTGATGCTCCTATACAATTCCAGATTATTATTTGGCACAGCCAATGTATGCTTATGCTAAATTAAGCAAAGTCTACTTCGACAAATATTAACCGTTGACTCAAAAATATTTATGCTATTGAGGACGAATAAAGACATTTCTCAAATTTTACAGTTTGTTGCAAATGTTATATGGGAGAAATTATTAAAATGAATTATGTTAGTTTTGCTCAAGTTTATTTGTTATATTTGATGTCATTCCGTTGATGGCGTCGCGTCGTCTGGTGATTTAAGTGTAGTACCATCAGCAAATACTACACAGTTCTGGTGTATGGCATCTGGGAGGTCATTCATGTATAGTAGGAGCAAATTCGACAGAAATAAAATTCTAAAGGCGCACAGCCGTGATTCGAACGAACGACCATGGACGAGCGCCACACTCTCAAGTCGCTAGTTCAACACTGCTCTATATGAAAATATACGATTTATATTTTATACATATTTTATATTTTATACATATAAAAAAATGCGAAAGTAATTGAACAAGATTGACACATACATAATTATATTCTAATATAATTGATATGTGTATAAAATTTGTGATGTCATATTTTCTTATTTGCATACACGTTGTATTAGAACTCATAAATAAATAAATTTAAAAATTGATCAATGGTGGTATAGGGTTAAATTTGTTTTAAGTATTATTTTCTAAAATCTTCATTTTCGTCGAATAATAACTAAATTAATTAGTCATTAGATTATTAAAAAATCCTCCTTCACTTAAATATGATGGGATATGATGGCAGACTTACTGCACTCAGGCACAGGAGAGGCACACACTTCGAGAGACTTAAGACCAATCTCCGTAATGGAAAGTCACCAAAAGTAGACTTCTTTAGTTAGTTAACTGGTTTTGTCAAAGCACCACCATCTCCCGAAAATAATGACAGCATATAACTCCTTCTATGAGAAGGTTCACCAAATTTCAAAACTGCTTTTCAAGACACACACACATTCCAATTTGTACTTATCTCAAATCAAATCAAACTTTATAAGGAATATAGTTCGACAGTTCAAACTAGATTCAAGTTTGATTGACGTTCTAGAAGACCAAACAGCAGTTACCGGTACAATTTTTACCAAGTCGATTGCGCCAACTGGTGTTGCCATATTTTGATACAAAAATAAAGTTGCAACTCTTTTCTCCAATGGTAGAAAACACTTTTCTCCTTAATTATAACATTTCTTAAATCCACAATAGGAAGACCATGTTCCTGAGCTCACATAAGTGTAGCTTTTTAGACGGAAAGTTTTACTGAACTTTTGTAGAGGTTAGGCAGGTAAGTATCACGGAATATGCTTAAAACGAGAATTAAAAATATCCACAGCGCTAGACTACGTCACGAGCACACACTACATACACGCTCTCACGTATATAACCTCACGCAACCCAGCCGAATCACGTATTCAATAATATTTTATTGAATTTTCCTTTTATGAATGAATCTTTTTGTATATATATATCTTTGGCTATATCTTAAGTTTAATTGTTTTATGATACACATAATTTATGTAACCTGTAAGACGTCTTTATGAATAAATAAATTTTTACTGCTTAATATTTAATGCAAAACTTCTGGCTAATTCACACTAAGGTATATAAATATTACGAGCTTACTTTGAAATGGTCTTTACAACAATTTAAAATGATATTAGAGATACTTTATCTCGTATCATATCATACACGGGCAATACAAAATTTAATCATGCACATAACTGAAAAATTTATATCTCGGCAATATTTCAGCAACAGTATATGGCTTATTATTTTGTCTTTAAACGTTATAGAAACAAGGCTCGGCTAGTACCTATGACTGCGATGGCGGACGAACTTAACGCGTTGTAGCAAAGCAAAACACAAAAACGAACGAAAAAGTTTCACTGATTTAAAAAAAGGATATAAAGCAAAACAAAACGTGACATGACAGAGAACAAAATATTTAAGTAGACAATACAAAGTTTATAG
This sequence comes from Pieris brassicae, assembly GCF_905147105.1. Taxonomy (NCBI): domain Eukaryota; kingdom Metazoa; phylum Arthropoda; class Insecta; order Lepidoptera; family Pieridae; genus Pieris; species Pieris brassicae. The sequence continues at coordinate 22,375,412 of NC_059667.1, read as the reverse complement.
ATTGGTAGAACGACAGATATACTAGTAGCCAAAATAAGAAGAAAGATGCAAGGTTTACTACTCGAATAGTTGTTTTAACCTATTCTTAAATGAAGCAGTAGAGGATTGCGAAAAAAGATCGATATTAGTAGTAGAATCAAAAGTAGAACGCATCCTGTGAAGAGGCTCACGGAACCCAATGTTGGTTCTGGGAGTCGGAAGGTTAAAGGTTCTGTGCGAGCGTAGAGATCTGGCAGGAATATTGAATCTTATGAGTTCGAGAAGATTTGAACAAGTTAATTCATGTACGCATATTTTTCTTTTAATGACACAGTCTATCAAACTACGCCTAGTACTCAAAGAAAGTAAATTATATTTTTTTTAAAGTTCGTTGTATTTAGCCCTACCGCCGTTCATGCGACAATTTAAAATACGTAAAAATTTCTTCTGTACAGCCTCCAGTTGTGTGACATATATAGCGTAGTAGGGATTCCAGATTGGACTAGCGTATTCCAACTGAGACTGCACAAGCGTCTTATAGATCTTACTTCAATAGGCGTGATACATTATACATATTAAGTCTAGAATTAAGAGTCGCTGAACAATTATTCAAAAACATTAAGGTGCCGACTGAGTAACATTCAAGGCGAGCGTGTTACGTTACGGTATTACCTGACTGAACATTTGCTCGTTGCGAACATTACGCTCGAGTGCGCTCCGCCATTGATAATCGAAATTTCGGACAACACAGTCGTGTTTTTGTGTTCTGTGATTTTACTAAATTATTCCATACTCCACTCCTTAGAGCTGTGTTGGCCTAGTGGCTTCAGCGTGCGACTCTCATCCCCGAGGTCGTAGGTTCGATCCCCGGTTGTGCACCAATGGATTTTATTTCTATGTGCGCATTTAACATTAGCTCGAACGGTGAAGGAACATCGTGAGGCAAGCCGCCTTGACCCAAAAAGTCGACAGTGTGTGACAGGCACAGAAGGCTGATCACCTACTTGCCTATTCAATTCACAAACGATCAAGAAACAGATACAAAAATCTGAGGCCCAGACCTAAAAAGGTTGTAGCGCCATTGATTTATTATTTATTTCATTTTATTCCATACTCCAAATGAAGAAAAAAATAAGTTATTGGATTTCACACTTGTACAAACACACTTGAACAGTAATTTAACGGGTGGTGATTCGTTAATTTTAAAGTTAATTCATACCACGACGCTTGGTGTTGTACTGACCTAAAACTAAGGCGTAACACTCCAAAGGATTAGCAAAAATATCGACAATCGAGTGGAGCACTCGGCGCTAACAGCGAGCGCAACCAAATCTTACAAGTCAGTCGCCGGCTTTACACGAATGTCAAAAAGTGACTTTGATCACATTATTATACCTGTGATACAAAGAAGAGTATATTAACCACAGACCATGAAAGTAGGCTTGAGAAACGAATACTAATGCACAGAGTAAACATGCAAGTTTATTGCCAAGCCTAGTCAAGCATATAGTCTGGCTAATGAAAGAAGAAAACGAAAAGCGCGGCAAATTCAAAAAAATTAAGTATGGTATCCCTAAATGTTTGATATATTTTGTAGATTAAACTTACTTGATACTTGATTTTATTTTATAATTTTTTACATTGATACTAACAGTATTTCTATGAAATTAAATAGTAGAAGTATATTGCACCTGTGATACAAAGAAAAGATACTAACAAGAGAAAAGCTATACCTTTCGTTACAAGATTAGCTATAACGCAAATAATAGCAATGAGAACGATACATGCATTTTGTATACACATTTAAAATACAATGCCAAGAGACTGTTGGCGTTGATCATGCCTTTTGATAAGGCTTGTGGAGATCACTATAATGATGTTATTATATAATAAAAAATACTTACCTCAAAAGGATGCGTCCACCAATGTTTCACAGATTAGACAAAAAAATCACACATTAATTCACTATAAAAATTACAGCGTTGAACTACCAGTGGTTTTAAATATAAGACTCATACAAGTTATAAAAATCCTATATAATTAATTACGCTTTAAAGTATAATAAAATATACAATAAATAAATTATATACATATATAATTAACACATTGCTCGCGCATTGTGCTTTTTAGATTCTTTATTACGTCGTGTGTTTACGCGTGCGATTTAACCTTGAACTGGTGCGTTCGAATATTGGTTAAAAATCTTTATAGAGAGGGCGAAGTTTAATATTCACGCCTTGTTATATTACGATAATTCTGAAGATAAATCGAATATACTAACATAACAATATAATATATGTAGGTACTTCAATATATGCTATGTGCAAATATACAAAGAAATCACATGTATACAACGTATTTGTAATATGTTTATCTGAAAGACAACATTTCCTTTACCATAAAAAAAATTAATAATCGAAAAGTAGCGCGAATTACTTAGATGTTATAATATACTATATGACTATAAATTATTATTATTATTATTAAAAAATATAAGATGAATAGTCACAATAATTTATTCAAGCAATAAAAAATTATTGCACTTGGTAATTGTTGAAAATAAATCTTCGCGAAATTATGAGACTTACTATTTCTCCTCTATGACGAAATTTATTTTTCAATTTCACTTAAATCGGTTCAGCTGTTTAAGCAAGAAAGCATAACAAACACAATTTAGCGATATCTATGTATTCTATTTGTATTAATATAGATACTCAGAATTTAGATTATAAAAAAAATATGACATAACTTTCACTAATATTCATTTAACAAGTTGGTAAATCGAGTATGGCGGCATCACTCCGTAGTTCGTGCCACAATGATACGGTATTTTGACGAAAGCGGACGCTACGTCACATACAATAATAATTCTAGAACCAGTTTGTAGAAAATTTTACGTTCGCTCGCCCATATAACATTCTCGCTGCAGAAAAGTAACTTTATCTAAATACGTAGAAACACAGTAACAAGTACGTCTTAATTATATTTTAATATAATTTCAGATTATACGTCCGTGAACGTGGAGCATCGCGATAACAATGACTTCAAATATTTTAGAAAATATTTACCTTTTACCGTTGAGTACGCGCAGTGTCACTAGCACGATGAAATTATCATAGTTCAAATTTGTATAATAGCATATTCACCACTGCACTGTTTAAAAGCACAAAAACAGTTTTTTCGGTTTTACATCACGCGGAGTCACGAACGCGGTGGAGATTGAAAACAAAATGGCGAAATTTAGTGTCGAAGGGGCTTGCGCAGTAATCGTCCTAAGTGCGAGTAGGAGATAAATATCATTCGGAGCTCTTGCTCTAACATGGATTGCACCGGGTATGGGGACGGTTGGCGTCTAGACATTGCGCTCTGCTGCCCTCTAACGAGTGGCCTAATACCTAAGCCTTTCATTAATTCTTTGAAAATAGAACGTAGCGGACGCAATGCACGGTAACAATAAATTTATTTATCTGTCTTCATTAAACGATTTTCTCTTGTCGCTGCCTTTTTTAATTATTTTAACTGTGTCAACACAAATTTGTTCATATTTAAGTAATTTTTAGTAATACCTTACATTTCTACATTTTTTTTAAAATTAATTGAATCCATTTAAATTCAGTTTAAAAGGTTTTTCGTAATTGTAACTAGAGCGCTGCGATAGGCAATATGGAAAAAATATGTTGATGATGGATTACTAATGGTACTCGACAATGTGTGTGTGACACACAAATATCTGTCATTTTTGATATTAAAAAGGGGAATCAGATATATCTTTACTCTTTTTTATTAATTTCAAATACACGAAGTATTTGTACGTTACAATTTTAACGATACAATACGTTATAATTTTAACGAGAATTCTCTACAGTATTTATATAACTTTTATGTCGTAAGAACCTATTGAAATGTTTTCATATTGGCCATCTATACCCGCAAATCTATTTGCAATATTCCATCGCCATATGTAAATAATGTAATAAATTCGCCTAAGTCTAGTACAGAAGATTTATTTAAAGTACCAAATATTGATTGTGAATTTAAAACTCGATAGTTTCACCACGTTTCTTTAATTTATCCCAAAGTAGGGGTCTTCACTAGCTATTTATAGATCGTGCCGACGTGCTTACCGCTTGAAGGTCCAGTTTTCGACCCGAGTACATCTAAAAACAAATGGGCTGGGAACCTCCTGCCGGCAAATCGGCGCGCTCAATGGACTTCGTCCGCAGGTCCCTCGCTGGGCTTCCCTCGGGTTTACCGGGGGTCTCACCCGGTGTGGTCTGACCGCGAGTCCGGCGCGCGCCGCACCCCCCATTACCACCGCCGCGGGGGCTTCCCAGCCCCACTAACAAACATCTACACCAGCGAGTGCTGCGCGAGCGAGGACGCTCCGCAGCACCTACGAGACCTAGTGCCGCTCCAGGCCCAACACAAAGACCGCCCCGTCGTTGAGCGGGGCGCGAACAGATACCCCCCGCAAGCTCTTGGGCGTAACGGGGCTCCCGGCGCCACCCGCGGGTGCAAGCGCGGAAGAAAGCAAAGAGAGCACGTGCACGACGGCAGTCGTGAAGCGGCAGTTGCCAGTTGGCGCGGTCGTATGCTAGTCGCCTAATCATACCCATTTTTATGAATGATATTTAACTATAAATTAATATTTAACCATTATAATAGGTCCCTCTTATTTTTCACACTGTTTTGTCTAGATTTGTTATAAGAAGCTTCACGACACGTGGGTTTTAAACGGCGATGCAATCACATAAATACTTTTTATCGGGACCAAAAAAATTATATCGTTACCGCCATTAATTTAACATGACGCATGCGCCGTTTCGTATACATTAAGAGAAGCATATATAAATTAAATTTTATTTTGTATTCTTACGCCATACTTTATAATTAAAAACAGATAGCTTGGTTTAAAAAAGAGTTTAATATTATAAGACTATGTATAATACGAATTCATAATTAAGTATTAAAAATCAAATAAAGGAAACCGTATATGACTACTGATTTCAAAACAAAGATGCCATTGAAAGAAAGATGTAGTTGGTCATAAAATAATTTTATTTAATTTGGCATGGAAATTATGAACCCATTCAATGCAGTTTTAAAGTGGGATCAGATTTATATAAGCATAGATTACAAATCAAAGCAACAGTAATAATTACCCGCATTTATTTTTTCTTGCAAGTATATTATATTTTAACTTTCATACAACAGCCAAATGCGATAAATACTAGCAACTCTAAAAAGCGCGAATTAGGCCCCACATGGAGTACTGTTCCCACCTTTGACGACTAGTCACTTGCTTAGATATTTAGAATCTCTGTGTGTCTTCTACTGCATTTACCGTTGAGAGTGTTCAGAGGAGTTGTTCGGACTAATACCTGCAGCCGAATACAATATACCATCCGTATCACCTTGCATCCGTCGTTCCACAACTAAGCGTTTCTAAAGGCAATTTCTGCCACGCACCTCCACTATGTGGAACCAGCTGCCCACCGAAGTATTTCCGAACCTATTCGACTTAGGACCCCTCAAGAAAAGAGCATACAAATTCTTAAAGGCCGGCAGCGGGATTACGTCCCTTCTGGCAACGCGCCCATGGGCGGCGGTATCACTTCACATCAGATAAGCCTCCTGCCCGCCTAATAACTGCAGAGATACTCCGAAAAGTAAGACTATTCTTTTAAAAACAATAATTGATGTTAATTAGTATTAAGATTTTTTTTAGATTTTTCAGTCGAAAAGAAAACTTGTGGCATGAGTTATGTTCAGGCAGACCGAAAAGACATTAAAAAAAGAATTTATTTATTTATATGTCTTTACAATTTGAAATCTACTACAAGACTGATCTAAATCTAAATAATACGAATACAATAATCAACTCTCAAATAAACTACAGTCGGAGAAATCGCTGAGTGCAACGTCAGCGATTACCAAGGGTTATGCCTTGGTAACTCCTCCGTCCTTCAGAGAGAAGCTGATTTTATAGCTTCCGCCAGTGTCCTCACTGGTAGGCGTGATCTTCCGTGCGTTCTTGGTGCATCTGCTTGATAACTTTTTATATACTTTCCATGATACTGCACATATCAGTAACAGATAGAGGATGATAGTTGTCCAGCTTGGAGTTGCCATCATCTTAGGCCAGTCGTTGATGTCACCCTGCTTCTCCAGATCTTCAGCCTTGTCCAGTAGTTGCCGAACGTTATCTAATTCCAGATCTTGCAATTTTACTTGATACCGCACGACATCCACAGGTGAGACTTGTTTTTGGGGCAATGGTATTATTTCATCCAAGTCTAATTTCGTGACATATGACTGCAGCGTCATGTTCGCAAATTCTGCGCGACAATCTTCTGTTACGGTTATAAGATGGATGCACGATGGTAAGATGTGTTGGTCCCACATTGTGCTCTTACGATCTCTTCTCGTTTAAGTATGACCAGCCACGTGTTGTCCCGCGTTTTTTGGATCTTGCTGTCACCTAGTACCATCTTAACACGGCTGCAGTTGGCATTCTTGTTTTATGAGGTTGACGATGCAATCTTCTGATTTTGTGAAGGATTTCATTTGCAGAGACTCGCAGAGATGGACACTCTCGGTGATCGACTTGCAGCTGTTGTCGAGGTATGCGTAATCATCGCTTCCAAGTGCAAGGAATTTGGATTTGGGTATAATGGTGAGGTACTCGGTATCAGGGATAGAATATAAATGAATAAGGTCATATATACTTTTATCAATAGAAGGTATTTGTAAAATAAATGTTAATGAGTGCTTAGTACTATACGCTTTTACTGTTATTGACCTTTCTAGTTCTTTAAGTAATTTCTTAGTTCCGTCATATTTGGGAATAAGATCTACCAAAATTTTAAAATGCGGTGTATCTAATAGCGACATATTTTGAATTTAATTATATGAATTAATAAAGTTATAAAATATAACAATTTCTATGTAGATCCGCTTACACTTAACAATACGCGTAACGTGACGCTAAGGAATGTCCGTCCGATGTGAGAACAAGACAATAGCCTATTGTTATAATGTTAAAGTTTTAAACCGATTTTAGGTTTAAACACTCATTAATTATATATATATAAAAAAATAAACTATATCCAGGACAGGAAATAGGGCAGGAAACTTGGCTTAGACTTTGTCGAGTCTCGTAGCAGCACGAGGGAACGCCCAATGCTCCAGGTGTACCCGCGTGGATCTCGGTGACCGCCCTTGATGAGGTTCCTTTGGATTGCAGTAACGCGACTAGGGAATCGCCGTTTACCAGGGGGTTTTGAAGAGTTTGATTCGTGGTTTTCCTAGTTAAACGTGCAATCCTACCGACTGCGCCAGTTATGTTCAGGCAGACCGAAAAGGCATTAAAAAAAGAATTTATTTATTTATATGTCTTTACAATTTGAAATGTACTACAAGACTGATCTAAATCTAAATAATACGAATACAATAATTAACTTTCAAATAAACTATAGTCGGAGAAATCGCTGAGTGCAACGTCAGCGATTACCAAGGGTTATGCCTTGGTAACTCATTACATGTATAAAAGATACATAGCATGTATAAACCTTAATGGCATGTATAAAACTTTTATAACACGCTTCACTTTAAATATACCTTATCAATATATTTAACAATGTCAGGATATATATCTTATAATGAACAATATTTTTATTTCACACATACAAACGTCAAACATATAGATTTTTGTAATATAAAATATTTAAGTATCGCGTTATTAAAAAACCTTTCAAAAGTGAATAAACATGTTTACTGCATTCTAAACTGGTAACTCGCTATTAGCGAGAGATTATCGGAATATACAATTCGATAAGAAAAGAGCGTAGCAATTTCTAAAAGGCTGGCAGCACGCTTGCGAGCTTTGGCGCGCATGGGCGAATGGTATAACTTACATCGCGTGAGCCTCCTGGTCTTTTGTCTCCAGTAACAAAAAAAAACCTTCTTCTATAAGTATACTTTATAATGAATTGTACAACTTTCCTTTTCTTAAACATACTAGGAATCCCCCTATTAGTTCTAGTATTATGTAACGAATTTGGGGGGGGGGGGGAGGTTCTCTTGTAAAAAGTTGCCATGCGTGGCGGGGATTGAATTACGCGTTATTGTTAATATTATTTTCCACTTTCCAGTACTTTACATCATATAATGGTAAGTTTTAGGTATAAATAGTCACTGAGTGGTCACGAAACGTTTTAAAGAACGAAGATCAAGTTGAGTTCTTTATTAAAACGGTGCAATTCAACTGATTTAGGGTGTATAATCTAGACAAAATGAAGAATACAGCTTACAGAAAAATAAATAAGGTAACAGATGTTACAATGAAAATAAATAAACTAAAGTGGAAAAGTGGCTGGGCTGGGCTAGAGGAACAGGAAAGTACTAAACTGGTGCCCAAAGTACAGCAAACGAAAAAGAAGCAGACATCTTACAAGGTGGATATACCAAATTAAAGAAAGTAAGAGTGGCACATTGCAGAGAGCGATGGCGGGAGTTGGAGGAGCCCTTTGCACTAAAATAGGCACACAGATAGACTAAAAGAAGATTGAAAGAGAATCGTGTTTAAATGTATCTGAATTAAAGGCTATTATTATTAGTTTTTAGGAATGTTTTGTAATTTTAAAGCACTCAGCAGATTCATGATTTCGGTCCCTTAGCAACTCATACCTGCAATCGAAAAGTTAACATCATTGAATAGGAACATTGTTCTATGAAACGCATGGATATATGTCTCTACGCATACTTGAGTCGATTAATACTTTGAAAAATCTGTGCGTTATACTGCACACTACCCATTTGTGTCAGTTTTAGTTTTTAACAATAACGATGATGTCGATTTTGTGCGGGTAGTCTGTATTTGTATCCGCATACGTTATCGCACTTCGGGGTTACACACTCGATGTTTTGGTTGTACACTCGATAATTATATACAGGGAAATCGATTTATATATTAGGTTTTTGAGTGCTGGCAATTTCTTCTTAAAAATATAGAACTACTTTTTTTTTAATATTTTCTGAATGTTATACTTTTCATAAATAGTTGTATGGTATTCAATAAATATTATTGAATTCATCAAATCTATACATTGTTATTCGACGATTATTAAACTTATGAAATCACTGTTAATTTTCGTCTAGTCTAGTTGTACACACAATAGATGTGATCCTTGGATATGCAGGATTGCTAAGATTTGACTCATTTATGATTAATCTATTCTCCATGTCATCTGGAACTCCAAAATAATTACATCAAGGACTTGGCTAATAAGAACAGCGAAATGTTGATAATATCAGAATATAGTAAATACTCTCCATCCATAAACTCTAGATTTACAATCAATAAAAAAATGTTAATAATTTTTTCTCTCATCTTTAATCTCACAATAATATGTCAGGGAGGATTTCCTGTAAGCTGTTCTGATTTTTTTAGCAATATTAATGTTTGGATCGCCTTTAGTTGGCATGAGGTATTCTGAAAAATGACCCTCTTTTGTTTTTAGATACTGGTGCTTCATTGGTAATAAACTATAACCATATACTAATCCATAATTCCGGTTTGTAAGTAAAACTACATAAGAATGTAAATGTTTTCTCACAAGAGATTACAGGATTGTGTCCTTTGTAACCCTGAACAATCTCAACTCTGAAAATTCTTTTTACAGATGATAACTCTAAATCTGATATATTTCTTATATTACATACATATAAGAAATATATCAGATTTACTAGAAGTAGACAGGATTTCAATATTCAATACTCATAACCACCTTTTAGTACCTCCCAGTCTCAATTCTAATATAACCAAAATTTTGACTCCGTAACTATTATCCAAATCTATTTGATTAAATATTGTTCAATTAAAATTTAAAACCTCTCAAGCAGTCTTTTGTTAGATAATCATAACTTGATAAAATACCCACAAAACGCTTATATTTCAATTAATTTTTACCCATGGCAATGTCTTATTATAACAAACTCCATAGTAACTAAAAATTTTGGGTATGAAATCATGTTTTCATTAAAATAATTTATGGAATATATATTCAATAACATTTCTTTAAAATAAATTAGTGAAATTTAATGACATCTTGGCATTGGTAATTGGATTTGCAATTAATTCAACAATAGATACAACATAATTGAAGTATGGATTGATACAGTAAGGTATGTAAAAATAGTGGTAGTTTTTGTTATTTTTAATTTAATAGGAATGTGTTTAATGGCCTAAACTAATAATAGTACTACAGTTAAATTTAGTCAGTTTTATTTTTGGGTAATACAGATAATATAAATGGTAAAAATGTATATTATGGTACTTTGTCTCAATGAGCATAATATAGCAATTCTCCGTGGATGTATTATAGTTAAAACAAAAATTTAATTTTTGTTGAGTGTTATCTCTAAACAAGTTACAGAATTTATAGTTAAAAAACTCTTTAAAGTGTACAAGACTAGCCTTTTTTTTTAAACAAAACATGTAAACATATAATAACATTAATTTTTTAATTGAAATCTTTAATAAAAAATAATAATTAAAAAGTGGAATTTTAGAAATGTAGAAATAATAGAAGATGTTTAATTATTTATTGGTTCTTAAGAATCCAAACCCAGAACTTAATTAAACAATACTGTGGTACTACATTCTCTGTATGAAATGATAGTAATGGTTGTCTTGAAACAGGAACAGTTTTATAAGACTTTAAAGTTAATTTGAATTAGCAACATAGCTAATAAAGAATAATATAACAACAGAAAGCTGCCCGATGGCACTCATGTGTTACAAATTATCCATTAATATTACAGATAACATTCAAATGGTATAATAATGTTATGAGTCTTACCTGAGAATCATTAGATGAACAAATATCCATACTTAAATTTGAAAATGAGGAGCCTGCCTCACTAAACTTATTTATTGAATGTCTTGCATATTCCATAAACTTTTTGTGGATGTTGGTGGTTTTTAATGTTTTTAAGAAGCTTTCCTGTTTTGGATTCTTTATGTATTGGTTTTCTGTATACCTTTGAACTTTTACTTGTACCTGTTGACTGTATTTCATCCATATTTATATAATTGTAAGTATGAATTTATAAACTCACAATTTTTTTGTAAACTTACTAAATGAATTAAGGTGCCCCTGGTCCTCTAATGTCTTCTTTATTAGAGTTTTATGAACGCAAAGTTTTAAAAATACTTAAATTGGTAAATAAGGGATAGTATGAATTTCTTCATATAAACCAGCAGGATCATCAAATAACATTATAATACTTTCGTATTGCTTGAAATCTAATATATCGATAAAATGGCAGATTGTATAAGGAATTCAACATAAACTTCATGTCTGGTACTGGACTTCGAGGATATTACGTCGGAAAAATTTCTAGTGCATGTTTAAAACTGTGGCATTTTCTAAATAAATCATCAAAATAAATTTATATTATTTGACTTAAGACTACGATTATTGTTAAACATCTTTAGTCTCTTCTTAGTTATGACCCTATAATAAGCTTTAAAAATAGCAGCAATAAACGATACATTATTTTTTAGTAATGTAAAGTAGATTAGTGTAGTTAGCAGTAATATATTTATTATTTATAGTCCAACGAAATGCAGACTATAGTTTTTTGATTAAAGTGACAGTAACCACAGATTGCATAGAAACATTTATTCATTAGTTAAAATGACTTCAATTCTACCTCAAGTATAGCGAAACGCTTGTGCATTGCTATTTCGCTAAGTTTTAATTCTTAATTAAACAAAAAAGTAAATAACGACTTTAGATAAATGTAAAAAGCTTAAAAAGACTTGTTTCAGAATTTTCATACAATGGGGAGCGCATTAGGAAAATTATGGTCAACAACAAAAGTGGCAGCTGTTGGTTCAGTTCTCGATCGTGTCATATCTCAACCGAGCACTGAAGATCACACAGTTTTGTATAAATTAGCTGATTATAAAAAAGGCAGGTACCTTTTTACGTGTATGAGTAATTTTGAAATAAAAAATTTATGTTTTTTTTAAGCCATTACATTATGAACAATATCACAGCCACCTAAACTATAATCTTAAGGGCTAATATGGCTTAAAAAATGCCTGTGTCTGTACTTTATTAATTTTTACACCTTTGTACTTGAAAATTGATTGAACAAATGAGAAATTACAATTTTAAAACGCTTGTGCGTATAAAAATTTATAGGGTTTTTCTTATTTAGTTCTTGTTTTATACCACGTAAGTATCTCGCACAAAAAACGTAATATATGTATATATATTTATCGTAATATTTTATAAATGATTTAATTTTCATTAATTATAATATTTAAATAAGGGATATTCTCACTCATCAAATAATATCACCAATCTATTTATCTTATCTTCTATAAATAGAGCAAATCAAAATATTGGTACGTAAAACAAGGACAAGATATTTTTTGTCCTTTTTCACTCAATTTATTTAAATAGAATTTATTTTTTAAATTTATTAAATTCGGATGGCTAATTTAAATATATATATACACTTTTTATTTAATAAAATCACTTGAGTAAATTTATTAAATAAAAATGATTTTTATTTTCCTAGGCTAGACTAAGATTGATACAATGTTAGTTAGAAATCAATAAAAAATCAATGTATCATATTACAGGTGGTATTTTACTAGAAACGTACGCAAAGGGCGGCATGGTGGCTGCAGAAAAACTGATTCGTGAGGAGTTCGCTGGCTATATGTACGCTGCTGGACGGGGTAGAGTCATAAATCGGGCGGAATACCTTCGGTGGAAGTTCAGAGAACAGGAGCAGGTTTATACTATTAGTTATCAGACTTAGAAAAATGTTGACATATGTCATTTGTCAGACCGTTTATTACCAGCGAAAACAACATTTAGTTTACAGTCGGCCATTTTGTTAGTAAGATGACAGATGAAAACTTGTTACAGGTAGTGCTGCCAATAGAAGCCTCTCTTTCACCTCACGATCCTTTAGCAAAGTGGGAGGATCATACAGCCTGTTGGCAGATGAGCTATAGGGGTGCACTCGGAGAATCTCTTTTACATGTACTCATTATTTGTGATACTAAGGTAAATTAGAAAATCGAGATTCTAGAATATAGATAATATTTTGTATGGATCTGTCTAGGGTGTATTCTACATCTGTGCTCTGTTGATCGAGTTGAAAGTTATACTTAGCTCTAAGTCTCGACACTAAGGATAAAAACTTAAACTTTTGCGGCTACTAGCACGACCTTGAAATATATTTTTAAAAAAAATCTCACAAAATTACTATATTTTTATAGTTAATAATACAATAGCACTAACAATAACGCCTCCGCCAATAATAGTACAACAACAAAAAAACAATAGAAACTCACTAAAAATTACAATGTATACTTATGAACGTCAAAAAAAAATGCCAGGTGGCTCACCCGATGTTATGCCCATAGAAAATCTCAGTACCTGAATGCTCACGCATATGTTACCGGCCTTTTACGTAATCTTGATCAACCAGACCAACAAAATATATTGTATCTATATAGTAAAATGTTCTATTTTAGATACATACACGACTAGCAAGGACGTTAGTGAAATGTTTTCCGAAACTATCACTCGATGTTGTGGAAGGTGAAGAATATTTAGGTAATATTTTTTTTATTTAATTCACATTGCATTTAAAATAAATTACACTGAAGGTCTCCTTCTCGGTCTAGGGAACTATCGTGAAAGTTTGAAGTGTGCTACAAAAATAAAATAAATATATAGAATTCGACAATTACTAAACTAAAACAAACTTATTTGGGCAGAAATGTATCTAGTCTAAATATAATGCGTCTGATTTACTGATATTTATAATTATTTCAATAGGAATTCCCAAAAACGCACTCTAAACATCGAATTATGGAATAAATTCTTTAACTACGTATTGGATAATTTCTTATCTACTTAAACCATTAAACATTATTTTTAATATCTAGGTATGTCGTACTCGTCGATAACCCAACAGAACTTGCTAGCTAGCTTGCAATCATTTATGCTGAATGCACATACTTTAACATAACTTTACCCTGCCTGCTGCACAGCTTAATAAAAATATGGCGTGATTGTGATTTTGAAAGAGGATTTATAGAGATATAACTTTTTTTTATGTAATAGGAGGCACCTGATGTTAAGCTATACCCCCGCCCATGAACACTCACATTGCCAGAAGGCTCGCAAGTGCGTTGCCGGCCTTTCAAGAATTGGTACGCTCTTTTCTTGAAGGACCCTAAGTGGAATTGGTTCGGAAATACTTCGGTGGGCAGCTGGTCTTGACTTGTGGAAGTAACATTTTTAATTACACCATATTTTTTTGGCGTCGGGACGTGACGAGCCCATCGCCCACTGGTGAAATAACCTGTGACAGAGGTTATTTCACCAGCGCAATCAGTCAATCCCTTCCTAGTGGGAGTGCCATGCTGTTGCCTCCTGGTTTCAGCCAAACGGGCAGGCACGACCGGGGCAGTACCACTGTCTTTCAGAAAACCGGCGTAAAGTGATACAATAGGTTCGCCTTCTTGTACTCGCGTTTCGTGTGGTGAGAAAGATTCCCGGAGCCCATCCCCCCCCCCCTCTACAAGAAATATGAAGGTGCAGAAGAAACAGAATCTACCCCAGGGGGGTACCACACGCGCTTGCGGTGGAGAATCCCCCTCTGGGCGTCCACCACCGGGACACTCAGCACCCGTGGTGGACGCACAGGCTGCCCTTCGTATTCTGGGGGGGGCAATTCTACGCTCTTTAAAAAAAAAAATATCGGTCTCGGGGCAAACGGAGCAATCCAACAAAGGCACCCCCATCCACACTCGCCGTGGAGTTCACAAATATTAGGGGGCTCAACTCCAACATCCACGCTGTCCACTATCATTTAGAGACTGCGAAGCCGGCCTTGCTCTTTCTTACCGAGACTCAGATTTCGTCCCCGGCTGATACTTCTTACCTCTCCTACCCGGGGTACAAATTGGAACATTCATTTGTGCCGCGGGCTGGAGTTTTGCGCGTACGTCCGAGAGGATATCTGTTCTCGTCGCCTCGGGACGCTTGAAGGAAGGGACCTATCTAATCTCTGGCTGCGCGTAGACTGCGATGACCATCCGCGATTCTACGCATGCCTGTATAGGTCCCATAGCGGAAATACCGAAACTGACCGACTCATTGAGCACATCCAAATGGCTACAGATTCCCTGCTCGAAAGGATTCCTACCGCTGAAATCGTGATACTTGGCGATTTTAACGCCCACCATGCCAATTGGCTCGGCTCTGAAACCACCGATCACGCGGGAAGATCCTTTCACGACTTTGCTTTAGCCTACGACTTGACGCAAATGGTCCCTGCGATTACGCGAATACCAGATGTGGATGGTCATAAACCTTCTTTGTTGGACCTTCTGCTGACTTCACATCCGGAGACCTACCAAGTCTCTGTTGACCCGCCATTGGGTTCATCAGATCATTGTGTGGTACGGACCATTGTGCCGCTCACGCGCCCTTTACGTCCTAGCTTTGCGGGCTGTCGCCGTGTGTGGCACTATAAGTCAGCAGATTGGGGGCCCATTTGCTTTTCGTTGAGTACTCCGGATGCCGTCGCTGACTCTGTCGCTGATGTGGTCCTGCAGGGCATGGAACTTTTTATTCCATTCTCTGCGGTGCCGGTCGGTGGCAAGTCCCAGACTTGGTTTAGGCGTTCGTGCAAAGAGGCTTTGCGCCGTAAGCGTGAATGCTTTCAAGCCTGGGCAGAAGCAGCGACATCCTGTGATGCGGCTATCGGCGAACGTAAAAAAGCATACAATTCAGCCTCTAGGTCCTTCAAACGGGAAATCGCTAAGGCAAAGTCAGAGCATATTGCCAGGTTTGGTGAGAAAATGCCCCACCTTCCTTCGGGAACTCGAGCCTTCTGGTCTCTTGCCAAAGCTGTCCAAGGGAATTTCTGTCAGCCCTCTATTCCACCACTGCATAGGGAGGATGACTCACTGGCCCATACTGCAAAAGAGAAGGCCGATCTTCTAGGCTGTCTCTTTGCGTCGAACTCAACTTTGGATGATCAGGGGAAGGAACCACCGACATTATTGCGGTGTCTACGACTACTACGATGCCTGAAGTTACATTCCGGCAACGTGCTATCCGTAAACATTTATTTTCCCTGGACATCCATAAGTCGAGCGGGCCTGATGGCATCCCCCAATTGTGCTGCGTACTTGTGCTCCTGAGTTGGCTCCAGTCCTAACGCGCCTTTTCCAGTACCTGTACTCCCTCAACACTGTTCCGAAGTGCTGGAAGACAGCTTTGATACATCCGATCCCTAAAAAAGGCGATCGCTCTGATCCGTCCAACTATCGCCCAATCGCAATAACCTCCTTGTTCTCCAAAATAATGGAAACCATTATTAACGGCCAGCTCTTGAGGTATCTAGAGGGCAGCCAGCTGATTAGCGATTCTCAGTACGACTTTCGTCGTGGTCGCTCAGCTGGTGACCTCCTTGTATACCTTACACATAGGTGGGCAGAGGCAATTGAGTCCAAGGGGGAGGCGCTGGCGGGTGTGGCACAGAGCACTGCTCTCGAAGCTTCCAGCCTATAGGCTCCCCGAGAAATTATGCAACTGGATTTCCAGCTTTCTCGCTGATCGGAGCATTAAGGTCGTCATCGACGGAGCATGCTCCGACCTTAAACCCGTCAATGCTGGTGTCCCACAAGGCTGTGTCCTATCCCCGACCCTGTTTATTCTGCATATTAATGATATGTTGCAACTTAGCAACCTTCATTGCTATGCGGAAGACAGCACTGGGGATACTTTTTACACGGGCCGGGCAGGTATTTCTCGGGCTGTTGTTGATGAGTGCCGGAACAAACTTGTGTCTGAAGTCGAAACTCTTTTACGTGGAGTCTCGGGCTGGGGTAGACTAAATCTAGTCCAATTTAACCCCAAGAAGACACAAGTCTGCGCGTTTTCCGCTAAAAAACTCCCTTTGTCGCTACTCCCCTCTTTGAAGGCACTCTCCTTAAAGCCTCAGCTAACATCGGAATATTGGGCGTTGACATATCGAATAACGTCCAGTTTCGCGGTCATTTGGAAGGGAAGGCTAAATTAGCCTCCAAAAAGCTTACGGTACTTCACTCCGGGCCACCGCTTGCAACTCTATAAAGCGCAAATTCGGGCCCACATGGAATACTGTTCTCACCTCTGGGCGGGAGCTCCCCAGTACCAGCTCCTTCCACTAGACCGTATTCAACGAAGAGCGGTTCGAATCGTCGACGACCAATCACTTTCCGTGCGGCTTGATCCCTTGGCGTTGCGTAGAGATGTTGGGTCTCTCTGCATCTTCTACCGCATTTACCATGGGGAGTGTTCAGAAGAGTTGTTTGGTCTAATACCCGCAGCTGAGTTTCATTATCGGACGTCAAGGCAAAATACAAAATACCATCCGTATCACCTCGACGTCCGTCGTTCCACAACTGAGCGTTTTCTAAGGCAGTTTTTGCTGCGCACCACCACTATGTGGAACCAGCTGCCCACTGAAGTATTTCCGAACCAATTCCACTTAGGGTCCTTCAAGAAAAGAGCGTACCAATTCTTGAAAGGCCGGCAACGCACTTGCGAGCCTTCTGGCAATGTGAGTGTCCATGGGCGGCGGTATCGCTTCACATCAGGTGAGCCTCTTGCCCGTTTGCCTGCTATTACATAAAAAAAAATCAGAAACATCTTTCCTGTCATATTTCTAGGCGCCAGTTCACTTCATCTTGCAATTGCTTATAGCAATAACGAGTTGGTTCAAGACCTGGTGGAGGCTGGAGCGGATGTTAACCAACGAGCTATTGGTGAGTTCAGTTCATAAATACACATTTGATCTCTTTTTTTATAAATATTTCTTTCGGTTTAGTTTGTTATATTGTAAATATTTTAAATGTCAGATGTGTGTGTGTGACTGTGTGTTACTTACTCGATCGCGGGAAAATGCTACCTGGCTTTGGCTGTTCATGGTAATATTTTTTAAATTTGTAATTTTGATATACCTAAGCTGAAAAACAAAAAAATAATTAAAATAAATGAATAGTTAATGAAGCATTTATCAATTGGTTCCCAGGCAGTTTCTTTCTACCACGAGATCAACAGCGGATACCACCTTCTCGTCAAACCAACTACGAAGGCCTGGCATACCTTGGCGAGTACCCGTTGGCTTGGGCAGCTTGTTGCGCCAACGAGGCTGTCTACAATCTACTTTTGGACTCGGATGCTGATCCAGATGCCCAAGATTCCTTTGGGAATATGATCCTTCATATGGTTGTCGTTTGCGATAAATTGGTAAGTGTTGCGTGGCCCTAAATAGTACTTTTATATGGTGTTGTTTACGTCACCAACAGGAATTTTCCGGTATTGATTCACGACGAAACATAGTTTGGTCTTGGTAAGCTCTGAAGGTTATCCTATAGAATGCATTACGATACTTACAACTACTGCAGTTACACCTTTAAATGTCAAATATTAAAAATAATGTCAAACCAAATGCTTCAGGACATGTTCGGCTACGCCCTTCGTCACCCAAAGGTACCGGCGAGTAATGGAAGACAGAACGATGCTGGTTTCACTCCGCTCACCCTGGCCTGCCAACTGGGTAGAGCCTCCGTGTTCAGGGAGATGCTGGAACTGTCTTCCAGAGAATTCTGGAGATACTCAAATATAACCTGCTCTGCGTATCCATTGAACGCGTTAGATACTTTATTGCCGGATGGACGGACAAGTAAATAATTTAGTTTTTAACTGACCTCAAAATAGGTGTACGAGGTAAGACTGTACATTTTGCTGACTCACGATTCCTTAGCGTGGCGATTTCCAAAATCGTCGGAGTTACGGCACGAGAGTATAGCCAGACGTGTGCACTTAACATTAACATTTTATTATTTCGTGTGTATTCTCTTGTTGCATGCGAGTGTCACGACGCTGACCCAGGAACAGTACAATAGGTGATCAGTTTCTTCTATGCAAAGTAAGAGGTATGAGGAGCATGATGTTCTGATCGCTGATTGCAGGTGCTTACAAACATTTTGTAATAAAAACGTTTTAAAAGAGTGCCGGAGAAATTATTGGCAGTTCTTCTCTTCTGTTCTACGCCCTTGATTTGAGGGCAGTAAATGTAAATTTGCCTGCCTTTATAAGTGTACATTGAGTTGCCTACCTAATTGCGGGGCTGATAGCCCTTGGCAACAGTTAAACAGTTATTTTATTGTAATTTTTGGAATTATTTCAGACTTTTTATTGATCTGTTTACAGATTGGAATTCAGCCCTATTCATAATTCTTAATGGTACAAAACAAGAACATCTGAACATGTTAGATGGAGGTATCATACAAAGACTTCTTGAAGAGAAATGGAAAACATTTGCAAGGGTAAATTCTTCCTTAACCCGCCAGCACTCTCGCATTTCGGTCGGTATAAATGTCATTAAATGCCGGTTTTAGCAAGTAATATTTTTTATTGAATTAAGTAAAATACACTTTATTTATTCAAGAAAAAAAAAATTCAAAACATTTTTCTACATTAATCTTTCTTATTTTACTACATCCATATCATAATGAGCGTTTAAAAAGCAATAGTTGTATATTGCAGAAATGTGTATCTGATTAAAATTATTTTTCTGTTAACGCCAGTAAATAATAATAATTAAGCCTCATTTATTCCTTGACACATTCATTCATCTCTATAAAAGATACACACTTAAAATTTTATAAAATATATATATATATGTCATTTCTGTTCCTTTAGGGCCTCTTATAGAGTAGATATAGGCCTCCTCCAATTGGCTCTATCTCTCTCTCTTGCATCCAGCCAATCTCTCCCACCAACTTCTTTAAATTCGTCAGCCAAGTGCAACAGGGCTCTCCACCTCGTAACCCTGATTGTCAATCTGTAATTGTTCATGTATGGGTGGGTGGCCTGCCCATTTCCACTTAAGGTTTTTGAAAAGCGATATTTCATCAATAACTTTTGTTTTATTTCTTATTGCTGTAGTTCATATCTTTTTCCTTTAGTTTTAAATGTAGTACTACGTTCCATTCCTCGTTGATAAGTTGTTATTTTGTTGTTTGGTTTTCTTTACGCCAGTAATTGAAATTATATATTAACTGTTTGGTTTATGATATTTATGAAAATTTTCTGTTCTTTTAGTAGTTTGTGTTTCGTTAAAGTTTATTAACTTTTTTCAGAAAAAGTTTCTCAAACGCCTGATGATACTAATGTTGCACTTGCTACTTCTTTCTGTATCGGTCTACCTCCGCCATAGTAGCGTAGAAGCTGACTCCTACCCTGACTGGGGTCTGGAGGTCACTGATGCCAGAAGTGGTATACGACTTGCCTGTGAATTGGGAACTATACTGAGTACATTATGCTATATAATACTGCAGCAGGGGGATGAGATTAAGAACCAGGGAGTCATAGCGTATTTCAAGCAATTGGTAAGAGTATGGCAGCTAAATCGTGGAATTATCATTGTGTGGCAAAGTATTAACAACTAAATCAGACCTATATAGACGTATGTCTGAATTCGTTGAAAATATAGACACAATTCAATTACGTTTTTTTTTCACTAATTTAATACAGATGACCACAATGTACATATACTATAACTAATATTAATCATAGATGGCGCTGATAATTTATTGGCCTAAATTGAATCAGGAAAAAAATATTTTTATAATTTTTTAAATTGAATCGTGAGAATTACGAACACGGCTTAAGAAGTGAAATGCAACCTTTTGCAACCATTGTATAAATTTAAGGACTTGTTTACTTTATCGTCGTGACAGCTATAAAAACGTTATATGAGTATCTAGCTAAAGTATGTGAGAAACGTCGATCTCCACCACGACCTGGAGCTCCCCACCATAGCCCAATGGATGAAGTTGGCGTCCACACGCCACTTTGACAAGGCTAAACACCATCCCAATCCGCTGGTGCGTAATAGCATCAACTATTACCCCTTCCCGACAAAAAAGGCTCGCAGGAGGCCTCGACACATACTAACGGATCCGGACGATCCAATTACTGTAGCAAACAATAAATTAAAAGCCGCCCGCGCGGCCAAAAATAATAAAAATAGCCAATCACAGATTAGGGTAAAAAACCGCCTTCACCGGGGAAGGCGAGGACCTTTACTTCGCACTTCGCTCACTACAGTGAGCTTCCGTCCTGCCCTTCAGGCGATTGACCGCCCCGCGACGGCCCAAGCCGAGGTTCGAGTCTCACAGGAGACGCCCTTGCGCTAGCCGCGGGATAAAACGCCATTCTCCAAAACAGCCCGAGCTGAGCTGTAAAGGCCCTTAAGGCCAACAGCGAGATTCCTTCTTCAAAAAAAAACTAGCTAAAGTATTACTATAAACGCCTTGTCTATATATATACATTATACGCATTCATGGGCCCAAAATATGGTGAAGCAAACAAACCGTCAAAAGGCTTAGGAACTCTGCTGATTTGTTATCTAACAGATCTTTACCTGGGTCTTTTAATAATAATAGGTTGCAAACTGCGGTAGACGTTATCATAATATATTATAGATTCGTATGCATATTTCCATTACCTACATACATACCATTTTTTTAATGAGGTGAAAATGCGCTTACGCAGGCCCGCGCCAAGGATATCGAGCTTGACGCGGGGACTTTGGGGCTGGGTAGCGAGACCCCACCCACTAAGAACTCCTCAGCCCTTCACACGCCCTTAAGATGGGCCCTCGGGGTTCCCCAGGCATTCTACCCAAGGGACCCAGTTAACTTACATACTATACTTTAACTCACCTTATCATATCATATCGGACCAAAATCTTTGTATATTTATGTTAGTACTAAACCTGATTTATCTCTTATTATAGGTCTTCTATCATGTTTCAGATACACGAGCCAGCTAAATTTATTTTCCTTGCATCAAATTTGTTACTCTTAGCGTGTATTCCAGCTCGGTTAAGTAGACAAACAATGTTAGAAGAGGCGATACTAATATTTGTCCTACCAGGATCATGGTTTCTGCTTATGTTCTTTGCAGGGTAAGTTTATGTATACAAATGAAGACAAATAAAAAAACTTACTTTAAGATTCGTATCAATCATACGATTTATGTAGTAATTGTAATTTTTTATTAGTATTAAATTTATATAAGGAATCTTCAAACCTCTTCCCAATAGTTATATTTAGATTACTGAACCTGACCGTAATGGTTTGATGACCCCAGTCGTAACCCATGGCAACGAGTAGCGTCGCTTCTTGGCGGCCATTTTGTCGGTCATTCGCCCTTATAACAGCCAGTACGCCACTGAAACCATTTTAATACCTGAATATATATAAAAATGCAAAGAGAAATTTATCCTAAATTAATATTAAAATTCTAGCATGTTTCAAAAGTTATATTTTATTATATATTAGTATTAGCAGCCGGAAAATAATAAACAGCTAAAATATAACCATTTCATCCAGCTGTGATTTTGTTCCCTTTGGAGTAGAGACTCGCGGGGTTCACCTGCACAGGCGCTAATTAAAGATTAAAATAGACGCCTGGTAGCTAGTACCCGCGACCCTAGAGCTGGTGATTTCCTCGCTCAAGGGATAAGTATCGCAATAGAGCGAGGGAATGCCGGTTAAAGGTACATTGCCACAGGGACCAAACTTTTTTATTTATCCATTTTTAATTATTATAATTTTTACTATGTAGCTTAAGAACTTTGTAAATATTTGTGTGTTATGAATAAAACTAGTTATTTATTTAAGTTTAGTACTTGTGAACTTATATGTGTTTGTAAAAAACGAAGTGGTTTCGTTTAATAGGGACGGTTTTCGACTAGTTAATGCTTGTTTTGGCCATCAACAGTGAATTCTGAGAAATATGAAAATAATAAAATTAAAAAAAAACCTGTTCTCCTCCTACAAGTCAAAATTTAAGAAATATAATAACACCGTGTCTGACACAGACACACAGTGGGACAATGTGTATGTTTGATTTTTACTTTTTTACTTTTAATGTATCATCTTTTTAGTTTAGTTTGTTTTTTTTGTTCCTGTGTTTTTTCCACTTCTTGCCTATCTTATGTAATTTAATACTTTTTTTTCCTTTACCCACAATGGTTTTCTGGAAGAGATCGCTCGAAAGCGATAAGGCCGCCAGTTGCCCTCCTTTTGATTTAATTATGTTCTTTTTTTATATTGTAATGTAACGAAGTGTAAATAAATAAAATAATAATAAATAGATTATGATTGAGTTATAGAATTCTTCACTGACTCTCGTCATTTCTGAAGGTCGTTAGTGACGCCGCACAACTTCCTCCAATCTCTCCTGTCTTCGGCAAGCCTCTAAGATCATGGACTTGTTAGGACCTTTACTTGATCCGTCCAGCTAAGACATATCGGCATCGAGGTCTGGTATTTCAAAAATTTCTGGATTTTGCGTTACGTCTCCAAAAAAGCATGCGTTGGTAACAAAGTATCGAATGACGACTTTTTCCTTGTCTTAGTAAACACGTTTATTTCCACTTTTGGAGTTATAGGCAGAACACTTTAGGTTATCTAATAGATCTCTATATAGTATCTCAATAAATAAATCTTGTTGCAGAGCCGTAAAATTGACGGGTCCTTTCGTGACAATGATATACAGCATGATCACTGGAGACATGTTCACGTTCGGTATTATTTATTGCATTATACTGTTTGGATTCTCGCAATCGTTTTTCTTCTTGTATAAAGGTACTTTCTTATATAGACATAGACATTAACCTTACATTTATTACTAACAAAACACACACAGACACACGAAAGAACAATAATCAAAGAAAAATAATATAAAAATAAAAAAGAGAGATAATAATTTTTTTTAAAGAATAAGCTCCGTTTTACGACAGACCACAGCAGCTTGTTTGCGCCACAGTCGCAAAAAGAATATGAATGTAATAAAATATTCTGTGTTGTTATTAAATGAAAAAATATTCTAATATTGGTGACCTTTTAGGATTTCCAAATGTTCAGTCAACACTATACTCAAGTTACGCCAGCACATGGATGGCTCTATTTCAAATAACGCTGGGAGATTATAGTGTAAGTATACGTTTATTTCATGTTAAAAATTATGCAATTAATAAACATAAATAATTATAAAAAGTACAATTTAAATTTGTTATTAAGCTGTATAATAAAATAATAATCAAAATATATAATTATTTATAGTTGAAAATTATAACAGATTTTAAAAGTTTGGTCCCTGTGGCAGTGTACCTTTAATGCTGGCATTTACTGTACTACGATACTTATTCGACGGGCAAGCACCAGATCTTGGGTCATGGGTACTATCTACCAGGCACCAACTTAAACCTTTAATTAGCTCCTGTACACTTGAACCCCACTGCCCAAGAGTCTCTACTCCAAAGGAAATAAAATCGAAGTTGGAGACTCTAATATTACTCTTACGAATAAGCGCAATACAGTGAGGAAATGCTGCCAGTGTTAGAAGTACACTGCCACAGGAACCAAACTTTAAAGTTCGTTTTAATTGTCTATTTAAAAGTAATATTAAAACTTTGGACTCTCTACCAAATCAGCTACGAACTTGTCTTAGACAAATTCAAAACGAGTGGTTCACATGGATAAATCGCATAACAGTTGTTAGTGGACTACTATTAATACTACTAATAGGGCCTATTATATTGCTTGGATTGTTTAAACAAAAAACAATATAAGGGCAGGAGGCTTACCTCATAATAACTGATACCGTCGGCCATGGATACTCATGTCTTGCAAGTGTGTTGCATGCGTTTTTTTTCAACAATCAAATTGGTTCTTGCTTTAAATAATAGAGGATTTTAGTTTTACGCTATATTAACCACTCGCATAGGTACCTAAGTCTGGCTGTACTCTCGGGCGTAACTCCGACGATTTAAGAAATCAACACGCTTATAAACCTAACAAAGCCTGAGTGAGAAAAATGTAGAGGCTTGTACAATTTATAAATATTATTAAACCTCGTTTTATGTATATGTTTGACATGGGCCAACATTTAGGGACCCTTTTTTTCCAAAGAACATGATGTTTTTAAGGCAGTTTGCTTGAAGTTAAACGTGTTTCATAAGCGTGTATGTGGACGTAATTTATGGTGTATGGTATCGTGTCTTTGTCATGCTTGTGAAATCTTTTATATTTGTGTTGTCTTGGGGTCATATCTTCTTGCTGTTGTGGAGTTATCCGTCGTGTCGTCCCCCTCCAATTAGACACCCAACTAACTTTGTTGACCCCCTCCATATGTTAGCAGTACTCCGAACTGGGGCAGACAATCTACCCAAATCTATCCAAGACGGTCTTCGCTGTGTTCATGGTGTTTGTGCCGATTCTACTGCTTAACATGCTGATCGCCATGATGGGGAATACTTATGCCCATGTGATAGAACAGTCGGAGAAGGAGTGGGTGAAGCAGGTAACCAAATATATGGATTTAAACGTTCAACTCCTATTATCTTAGGAGAAACTTTAAGTTGAGATTAGTTTTACGTTGAATACTAAGTGTATGCGTTGAATACGCACAAATAAACGAATAAACGTGGAACTAGTGTCGTCTTGACGACTAATAGTGAAAACGTTGACGATTTAAAATATTTAATTAAAATAATACGTAAAATATATATTTGTTTAGAAATCTGCACCCTATATTAGAATTGCGCATTGACAGCATGAATTTAAAGAAATAACTATAAAAATTTCACCCCAGACAGGATGGTCTAATTATATCCTTAACACATTTGTAAACATATTATATCACCAGTGGGCAAAAATAGTAGTATCCCTAGAGCGGTCCGTAGCCCAGGAAGATGCTCATAAATACCTTCAGGAGTACTCAATTGGGCTCGGACCTTCAGATGACCCAAGGTACGAGCAGAGAGGGGTCATGGTCATCAAGAGTAAGGCTAAAACCAGGGCTAAGCAACGAAAGGGCGCTCTTGCAAATTGGAAGGTAATCGGTAATATATACTTTTGTAAATATATACTGAAAATATATGAAAACATTATTAATGTCAGGTGTTTAGTAAATCTAGATGTACAATATATCCACCTGGAAGTAAATATTAGTCCAGCGAGTATAGTATTTATATTATAAAGTGTTTTCTAAAGATTAAGACAATTGTAATTCAGCGATATTTCATAGCGAGTTAAGTAGCCTCTCGTTATTTTTAAATGTTAGTTAAATAATAAATTGTGTTTTTGGTAGTCTAATATATCATTGCGTTCTAGCGGGTAGGTAAAGTGACGATAGCGGAGTTAAGAAAGCGTGGTATCACTGGTGAGGAACTCCGCAGGCTAATGTGGGGCCGTGTCTCCATTTCTACTCCTACTAAGCAAAAGACCACGTAAGTTGTTCAGTTCAACCACTTGAAACTCACCTGGAGTGAGTAGAATGTGAACAGAGTTTAGGAATTGTATGCGTTATATAATTCTGCATAATTAATTATAAAAAAAAGTTATTTTAGATTAGCAAGAGATGGGCAGCGTCATCTACCTGCGTCCACTGGTGACGCTTGCTCGCCTGACCCATAAAAACAGAAATTAGTTTGAGGCCGTTTTTATATGTTACATTGGTTTTTATAGTGTACCACCACCGGAAGTGGTAACGGAGGTAGCGGGGGTTGGAGGCGTAGCGCTCTCTTCGGCGTACTCTGCTATGGCCTTCGCGCAGGACTTTGATTTGACTAACACTGGTAAAATTCATGTATCTGCGTATAGGTTTCAATTCATGTATTACTATATTGTACATTTTCCCATTTTACATGATACATATATAGTATTTTTTAATATATATGTGTATATTTAAAACAATACTAAGAGTATATCGATAGCGCAATATTTATTTGTATATTTATTTTAATTTGATTATTTTTGACACACCTCCATAATTAATAGTCTTACCTCGTAGGGTTTATTATAACCCCGTAATAACAATGTCTATACTTATTTTAAATGTATCAGCCTCTCGTAACTTAGGTGTTGGGATTGATTCCTGGCGAAATACAAAAACTGATCAAAGATTCAGAAATGGGAATGCCCCAACCTAAGTCACGAAACTTATCTAAGATAGGCTTAATAAAAAATAGGTGCGGAGACAATGCTACAGCCCCCAGACATCTTGGTGAATGGACTCCAGAAACAAAGCACAGCAACAACACAAATCTACCAAACACAACCGAAAGTAGACACAAATCTGCAAACTACACCAAATAATCAGAATTACCTGGGAATTGATCTTCAAGCGGAATTCTTGAAGACTCAAGAGATTACAAGTCCACGTAAGTAAATATTACTCATAAAAAATGGACTTAGAATCGTAAACCTCACTTTTTTGAAGTTGGTTTATAAGTAAAAAAATAATATATTTGTATTTATATTAAATTATTGTTAAAACAAGATAGTGTTTTACAAATATCGAGTATTTTTTCATAACCTACAAAACAGAGGTCGGTACCAGTGTCTACCTTTAGTGCTGGAAGCAGCTCTTTCACCTGTCACCGGTATTATCTATCAGGCGCCAACATACTCTATATATTTATTACGACTTATTATTATTATTAGTTACCCCCTTTTTAATAAAAACTAATTGATGACAAAAACACATACATACTAGTCAAAACAGTGCAATAATTTTAATATAATTATATTATTATTATAATTATAATAATAAGGTTAATCATTCCGTCCTTCCATTACCTCTATTTGGATCCAGCTGCCCACTGAATATTCATATTTTCGAACCAATTCGACCTAGGGTCCTTCTAGCAAGGTAATTTTAGTACGGATGAAACGTAATAATATTAATATTAGCGTCACGACGATGTGCAGCGTTTTTTTCGAAGAAAAAGGAGCGTTTGAAACCGATTACGTAACGGATAACATGGCATGAACCAAATAGCCATCGAGCGAGACTAGAGAGCATGCGAGAAAGATCGAGAGAGAGTGAGATAGAGCGAATGTCGCAAAACGCAGTGTCATGGAGCGACATTTTGGCATATACGATTTTGTATTCTCTTTGCGAAATTTTAATATAAAAAAATATATTCATTTGTATTAATTTTCGATACTTAATATTTTAATGTCAATTAAATTCATTAAATTCCTAACATATCTTCTTTTTTCCCTCCCTCTAAGTCTCGGAAATCTAAAGTTTTATATTTGTATAAATATGAACAATGTACTTTGTACGCACGAACTGTTTACAAGGGGGCTTGTATTTAAATAGGTAAATTTAAAAGTTATACTCGCTTGTTTATTGAATATTCAATTAATGTTATGTCTAATATAATACTGCGTGCGCCTTTTTACTTAATTTATTAAATTTTTGCCCAGACTGGCTGAGATGTGTTTAATGACAACACAAAGTTGTACCATTTTATTAAAAAAATGTACTAAAAATATTTGTTTTAAGTAGCAGTGTATTGTTACGTTCAAGATTTAAAATATATTGAATAGCTTATGAACAGAAAGGCTAGTCTTCGGTTTATGTCGGTTAAAATAATTAATATTCATAAATATAAATAATATTAGGTGGACGTAACACGCAAAACTATGGAGGTTTTGTCAAATTATATTATTATTATTGTATTGCGTTGTTATTTACTAGGTATGTGTTTAATTTAATCCGTTAACCTAAAAATATAGCTGCAGAAGTATTCCCTGACTACATGAAGGAATTGGTGGCACGGTCAGAAGAAGGTCACAGCTCTCCCGAGTTGAGGACCCTCGCGGAAAAGGCGGCGGAGCTGAACGGCATTCCGGAAATAGATGTCGCAGTTTCTGTAAGTTTCTAACTAGTGCGGTAGTTGTTCAAACAGATTCCGCCACAACGACTAATTGAGACTGGCGCGGTAAACATGGAGCACAAGTGTGTGCATACACAAGTGTCTTCTCAGGCTCAGCCTGAGAGTTAGGGTTACTATACGTAGTTTATATTTTAAAATTATGGTACCTAAACAGATTTTTTTTATTTATTTTGATTTTTAAACCACTGCATTAAGTAGTTTTTGCCCTTACTCGGGTAATTAACTCCAGATTTTGACATACTTTCAAAGCTCTCGAAACGTTTGGACAGTTTTGTGTTTATGTTAAATTTAACTTAAGTATGTCTTAATTAATAAGCACTTTTATCCTAGAAGAAAGTATCCTTGAATAATTTCATTGTAGACGGGAGTTAAATCCGCCCGCCTAGTCGTTGCTGGAGCAGTCTCTGGTCTTTTCGGAGTGGCTGCTGACCAGCCTCCTGCTGATAGCGGCTGGAGAAGGGAGAGACAGGAACAGACAGATAGTGATCCTATATCTGGTAAAACTTGTATATATGTAGACCAGGTTTCTTGGAACGGACTTTCCTTTGGTAGTGATTACTAACTGGTTTATCAATTTGAAGATTTGTGGTGCCGAAAACTTCGTTAAAATCTGGCCATTGAGTTTAGTACGTGTTTATAAGCAGTACTATAATTTAATAAAAAAAGATGGAGATGCATTATAATGTGAACCTTTGCAGACAGTGCAGTATTGGGTCGTGCATGTCGTGCTAAACGCGCTCGAACTGCGTCCAGACGCGCTGCACCTCCACCGCCTCACCTGTATGTTCCAGCACGGTTAGATTTTTGTTTAATAATATTTATTGATATAGACACACACAAGTAACTACTAACATTACATAAATTTTATAATTTGTACAGTATTGGGGCTAGCGTGCTTATGATAAAAACGATATAGTTGAGGTATTTAATAAAATACTTAGGTACTCATAACGGTGTTATTATCAAAAATATAATAATATTCAAGCCGCCCTAATTTCATTCCTCAATCGTAGAAGACTTGCAATCTTATTTTATTACTAACGTTTATATTATTTTTGTCAATAAACAAAACTAATTAAGTTTTATTCGTAACATTAATATTGAAAAGTTATTGATCAAAAAGATTTTTATAGGTCAATGTATTTCGTCGCCTCAGAGAGCAGCGCCGTTGAAAGTGATACGCCCTGGGAGGAACCACAAATTCTTAATACTAACTCGTAGGTCACCAATTATTTATTTTTGTAAGTGCAATATATATTGCACGCCTAAATGTTGGTTTAGTAATATAAAAAAATACTGCACGCTTACGTTTCGCGCCGAAACCCCTTAGTTTTATTCTATACTCAATGTTGCCATATTATGTATAACGATTAATGGGACTTTAAAAAAAAATCACTTCATACCAGTTATTGACGACTTTGAACAAATAAAGCTTTATTACGCATGAGTAGATATAATAAAAGTTAAATGTCGTGCTGGATATTCTATTCCTTATTTCAATGTCATATTAAACTCCATAGTGGCTCAAATTAATAAATAGGTTTATCCAGTCGGTTAAATGTTGGCACGTTGGCAATAACTGATACCATTATTTCAGGGACAATATAATCCAGCGAGATATGGAAATTAAAACGAATAGACCGATTTGTATTCAATACGCCACGGGACAAGCACAAGTCGAACATTCTCTCTTTATTCAAGGTAAACAAATAATTGGAGAAAATAGTTAAAAGTAATATTACTCTAAAAATACTGTTTATACAATTTAGAAAAGTTATTTAATAAATGTTTTGAAACACATTAAAAAACAAAGTAATATCCTCATTCTATCCGTTTTTTATTATGAAAAATTATAAGTAGAGATGCAACTTAAATATTATCTGTGAACGTATCCTTGCATTTAGGGGCCGGAAGTGACGCAGACGTTGAAAGCGCTCCACCCCCGAGGAAACCGGATACACGTAGAATTCGCCCGAAAACAGCTCGACCGCGACGAAATAGGTTACAATATTATTTAATTATCCAATCTTTAAGTTATAGTTCAGTTTCGAAAGCACTTTAATAGATGATCATTGACTTCCATAGTGGTCTCAATTATAAATACCAGTAACCCTTCAATAGGTTATTTTATATATATTTTAAAGTAGGTTTATGGCGTCTAACCGTTTACCGAGCCAGTAACTAACTCGGGGTCACTTAGATGACTTCAATCGAGTAATTCGTATTAAATAATTTTGACAGAATATCCCCGGTACCTGCATCTGGTAGTCCATTAACGCCATGGGCGACAGCGCCTTTGTCTAAACTCACCCGACTTATGCATTCAGCCAGTCTCACTTCTTATTCTTCACAAAGCTCTTCAGAATCACCAAGATATTAACTAATATTTTTTTGTTTCATGTTTAATTTAGACTATAGTATTTTGAATTGTTCCTATTCTCAACCAAGTTGCATAACTAAACTGCCATTTTAAGTTGAAAATAAAACTACAAATTCATTTTTATGTTTTATTTCACCCAAATGCCTGTGTGAGAACGAGTAAGGGATAATCAAAAATAAAAATATTACATTTAAACACAAAATGGAAGATTTGCAAGAAAGACCAAACATTGGTAATGAAAATTATTAGGAGAAATTTTAGGCAATTATTCACATACCTAAGGTACACGTCACAATTAAGACAATTTATATATCAAAGGAGAGTTGTGGAAAATTAAATAAGATTATTTGAACTAAATGCCATAAAAGAACAAAAAATCATATATAAATTAACCACGTTCCTACTAAATATACTTACCCACAACTTATTACCTTTAAAATTGGTTCAATTCATATAAAAACGACAAAGATAAAAATTAAAATAAAAAACTAACGCAATTCTAATTTATAACATTATTTACATAACCGGACGCAAACGGCAATAGATAACTCACGGCAATAGATGGCGTGATTGACATTTTAATAGACAAGGAAATCAGTTATCTGTCAACTTGTCATTCTTTGACCACGAACGTCAAGGTATGTATATAATGTAATAAATTCGCGTTTCAATTCGTAGTTTCATTTTAAATATGAAGCACCCGTTTAAATCAAATAATATATTGGTAAAATTATATGGAATTGCCTTATTTTACTCAAGACCACAGACCATGTCTCGTTTCATTGTATAATTTTAGATTCTATTCTTACCATATTTTTACTTACGTTTTCTGTTCGTTCCCGTTCGTCCATTTGTCCCATTATCCATTTAGGTTTACTTTATTTGCCATTTAATAGGTTTTTGCACCTTTAACAGATTGACAATTGACTAAATGGAATGTTATAGGAAATATCAAGAATCATCATATAATAATAACAGTAAAATATTGAAATAGTGTTGTAATACTGTAAAATCACACGAAAATCGAGTCAAGTCACTGAACAAGGAGATTCTTATGATAAACACATGGCAATAAATCATCAATTTTTTAGGGTCACTTACCTCCGGGGTCTGTGGAGAAAAATTATAAATAAAATGAACACAATATCAATTAAACATACATTTTATATCTTAATATTAGTACAATGTTGGGGTACACCCAGTGCAAACTCTCGAACAATAATCGGGGAGGAATGTAAAACATACCTTGGATACACCTAGATTTATCAAAGCTAATTACACAATTTTAAACTACCGTCAAATATTATAAATTTTGTAACTACCGTCTGTTTCGTATTAACCTACCGAGCTCAAGTCGCGATTTAAACTTAATCTAAACATAGTTGTAACAATTGTGAATGTCCTGTAATTGGAGATTTTATTTGCACTTTCGCGAAATAAATAATAAAACCATGTGTAGAAGAAGTCACTCCAGTGCATTTACCTCGTTATTCCGGTGGCGTAGGATCTCTTTTCGTCTATAAGCTCCGTCGGTCTAATACATCGTTTGAGGCTGTGTGGATATTTTAACCTGGACAAACTAACATATCGAATTTAACACATTTACTTAAGTCCACACGCCCATAATACAAATCACAATTGAAATTAGCAAATCGATATTTATGGAGTGCACTTTGGCCTTTTCGCGAAAATCGAGCGAAGGAACCGTACAGCTGCAAAGTGCACTCGTGGAAGTAACTTTTGGCTGTACGTAAGACGCTTTACTTATAATTATCATATAGCTAGGAGGTATCTTCTGACAATCCGTGGTGCCCCGGCAGGTTTCTGCAATCAGACAGAGAGACATGGCAAAAATCACATAATAAGAGCAATCAGTTCTGGATACGGCACCGCAGCCTCGAGCCTACACATCTGCAACACTACACACACTACATCACTTCATACACAGCTATGAGGGACACACAGTGCTTGAGGCGCTTCTAGTACCGAGTAGAACTCTTTGAAATTGTCAATATGGGCTATGAAATGCTCAAGGCTGCTAAAAGAACTTTACACCGACACAAGATCCAGAGCTTACAATTATAATAATATGTCATAGGTTTGAATATTCCTGTTTAATTTAACATTAAATACAAATAAATACTTTGCATAATAAAATGTGTGCAATCAAGCTATTGAACTTAAGCACTATGTGTTCCCATACACCTAATTAATTATTGAAAATAAAATGCATTAACCAAAAGTAATCAACATAAAATAAACATTGTAAAACATATTTCAACATGCTTCATACAGTCCGGTAATAACAATAGAGTATGTTATAAGTTTGCAAGACTATTTTAAATGAATCCAGTCGTAGCTAGTTTTAGGATGGCCTTAAAATCGGTAAAATCTTATTCCAGCCCTAGCTATGACTCGTACGGCTGACACACCCTTTTGAACACCATACCACCACAATAAATGTAATAGAAATTAATTTTCCAAAAAGCATAAGGAATCTGAAAAGCAGTAAGCTAAAAATGTTTTATATTATTTGATTGGTAAAGCGCTTATATGTAAAAAAAAAATTTGAAATGACATTTTTGAGCGTCCACTACCATTATATCATTAGTGGATCAATGTAAACTAAAATATTAAAATAAAATGTGTTTTTTTTATAAATATCTCTTTTTACAGTTATAATTAGACAACAGTATATAAAAAATAATAAATAAATAAAGTCATTGTGCTTTTTAACCCGCCAGTCTTGGTTGTGTCAAACGATGCAAAAAGTGAATAAAGCTCTTGACCAATCAAATAACGACGTCGTCAATACTCACATTACTGGTGTCCAGAGTCCGGTGCGTTCCCGTACGGGTACGGATAGGGGTACACCGGCGGGTACATCGGGTACTGATATTGGCCCATGGCCCCCGGGGACTGGCTCGGTGCCGCCTGTGGAGCGTTGGTCGGTTGGGGCGGTTGCTGAGTCGGCGGTTGCTGTTGGAATAGGTGTTCAGTGACATGGGTTTGTAATATCAACGGAAATTGTACTCCGCTTTCAATGTTGATTAAATAAATTGTATTAATATTCCTTTTTGTTGTTTGCTCTTATAAGAATAAAAATGTTGCTGTGTCCAGCCAAGGTCCTTATTGTAATAAATTATAACGTGTCAAGTGTACAATATGAACATAAGTATTGCTATAAAGATTTGAGTTTGAGTTTAACTAGTCGTTTGATAATTATCACTGAATGTGTTCGAAACGGAAGAAAAGCATATATATGTCGCAGATTCAACGCGATTAATAATTGCAAAATTGGTGTTACTACCGTCGTCCGACATTATAACACAGTCAGTGCGCACGTCCGGCGCAGGCGACGTTCGAAACTCAAGTGACTAAAGAATTCACTTACTGCCACGAAACAGTCGCGCCACTGACATTTGGTAGATCACACAGACTATGCATTGTCAATTGTCAACGTTGACAGTCTACCTTACCATACCACACCGCATTCTACGACTAACTTCAGAGTGGCGGTAATTTTAAAATATTCATTCTCCGACATATATATAGTATTGTATTTTGTTAACATAGCTTTTTACACATTTAACGAAAACATATTTTTACCGAATTGAACCTATGTATTATTAAACTTATAATTATTTTACATAATTTTATTGTTTGTCTTGGGGTTTTAATTTGGATACTATGGATCCCAGGTGTTTGACACCGTGAGTCATTTCTGCAAAAACCCTTCATCTTTTAGTCGATACCAACTCCGGGGAAATAAATACAGATAACACAAATTTCTCTACAGCTGTGATACTTTTTGGCATTCAACACCTTTTGTCTTCAGTCACCGTGACCACGCACGCTGTAAAAGCACGCGAGACGTCGGAAAAAATTAAATTTATGAAAAATAATTATAAGTTTATAATAACACATAGCTTCAATCCAGTAGAAAAGTGTATTCTTTAAAGTATATATCCCATTGAGGGCTTCCGTGGGCTACCTTAGCCTTGATCTGCGCCTCGATGGCGTCGGCCTCCTTGAGCTTGCCGATGCTGCGGTAGTACTCGGCCCACTGCGCGCTGTAATCTGGCGCATTGCTCGGCGTGCTGCTCGGCGGAGTGCTCGCCGGCCCGCTCGTCTGGCTCGGGCTGCCCGAGTTAGATTGGTTGTTGGGTCCGCCTGAAACGTAAGACACTCCAATATATTCTTTCGTAAATAATTCAGTAATTCCACTATTTTCCCTTTACTCATTTCGTCTCTTCTCATCAGGGAGCGTTCAAGTATTACGTCACGCAATTTCTTCTTATGGGGGGGGGGGGGGGATTCTTGACCCTCCCCCCCCATAAAACGTACCGTAACGTGTTCTGTATGCAAAACTTACCATTATGTGGTGCAAAGTACTGGAAAGTGGAAAATAATATTATCAATAACTCGTAATTCAATCCCCGCCCCGCATAGTAACGTTTTACAAGAGGTCACCAAAATGTGTTACGTAGTACTTGAACGCTCCCTCACAGCCTGAAGACGATTTGACAGAGAGTTTTATCTCTCAAAACTAACGTCGATTGAAACGAAATGATTTTTTTTTGTTGTTTCTGCGTTCATATTAGGTATATATTAGTTTCAAAGCAATTGTTGTATATATATTCTATATGATGTGAATTTTTTTTAAATTAATTACAGACACCAGGACGCAATAAAAGCTAACTTTAACTAAGAGTGAAAATATTTGTTCATACCCTAATTGAAGCATATATTATTTATATACCAGTTTAGCAGTTATAAGGATAGAAGTCCTGCTGCGTTATCCTTTTCCGAGTAAATCAGGGAGGCACAATAAAACTGAACACAAATTGTTAGAGACAAAATATGTTTTATTATTCAAGCAGTATACAAAATACGGTCGACAATCAGAATTTTTTAAAAATCAAAATAAAGAAACATATACACACATATACATATAAACATGTGATATTCACAGAAAAAAAAAAAGTTATTACAATTTTGTTAAAATCCGTTAACAACAAATTCAGAGAGACTTAAAAAAACATACCTTATGCTAAAATTGTAATCGGGAATTGTGATCTTATATTAACCACACTCACCCATTTGCTGCTGCTTAGCCTGCTGCTCGATGGCTTCAGCCTCCCTCATGAGACCGAGAGACCGGTAATAGTCTATCCACTGTTGGGAGTAGTCCGGCTGACCGGTCGCCGGATTTATCTGCACTTGTTGCTGCTGCGAAATATTTCATTTTAATACAAGAATTTCATGATTTGTGACTGAAACATGATTAATACACAAAATATGACCTAACCTAGGCGATACCTAAATGCAAAAAATTTCAATCTCGCTTTGGACACGTAATCAAAATCTTATATCTCAATTGACACTAGACCGAGCGAAAGAGACAGCTATACTTCCTTAGCACTCACCTGTTGCTGCTGCTGTTGATGCCAATGCGGGTTGTAACCCCAGGCGGATCCACCGCCTTCACCTCCTCCCCCTCCTCCGCCGCGGTAGTACTCCCCACCCCCGTTGTTGCCACCGTTGCCATTATCGCTACCCGGGCCACCATCGGGGATGAAGTTTACTGGCTAAAATACATTTTATGATGTATACAGTTTTACATATGAATATGTTTTCTTGTTCCCCGGTACGAATGGACATATGTAACAGTTACTCATAAAAATAATAAAACTGAATGAACAATTTCTAAACAACACATATTATATATGACAGGTTTAAGAACATTAATACAATATAAGCCAGTTAGCGACTAGATAATATAATTGTACGAGCCAAGGCTGTTTTGCTCACCCAAGCTTTTTACTTTAATCTAGATAATATAATTGTACGAGCCAAGGCTGTTTTGCTCACCCAAGCTTTTTACTTTAATCCAGATAATATAATTGTACGAGCCAAGGCTGTTTTGCTCACCCAAGCTTTTTACTTTAATCCAGATAATATAATTGTACGAGCCAAGGCTGTTTTGCTCACCCAAGCTTTTTACTTTAATCCAGATAATATAATTGTACGAGCCAAGGCTGTTTTGCTCACCCAAGCTTTTTACTTTAACCTAGATAATATAATTGTACGAGCCGAGGCTGTTTTGCTCACCCAAGCTTTTTACTTTAACCTAGATAATATAATTGTACGAGCCAAGGCTGTTTTGCTCACCCAAGCTTTCTTACTTTAACCTAGATAATATAATTGTACGAGCCAAGGCTGTTTTGCTCACCCAAGCTTTTTACTTTAACCTAGATAATATAATTGTACGAGCCAAGGCTGTTTTGCTCACCCAAGCTTTTTACTTTAACCTAGATAATATAATTGTACGAGCCGAGGCTGTTTTGCTCACCCAAGCTTTTTACTTTAACCTAGATAATATAATTGTACGAGCCGAGGCTGTTTTGCTCACCCAAGCTTTTTACTTTAACCTAGATAATATAATTGTACGAGCCGAGGCTGTTTTGCTCACCCAAGCTTTTTACTTTAACCTAGATAATATAATTGTACGAGCCAAGGCTGTTTTGCTCACCCAAGCTTTTTACTTTAACCTAGATAATATAATTGTACGAGCCAAGGCTGTTTTGCTCACCCAAGCTTTTTACTTTAACCTAGATAATATAATTGTACGAGCCAAGGCTGTTTTGCTCACCCAAGCTTTTTACTTTAACCTAGATAATATAATTGTACGAGCCAAGGCTGTTTTGCTCACCCAAGCTTTTTTACTTTAACAAGCGTTGCGATTACCTAAACAGTCCGGAGTTAAACCCCGAGAGCAGGACTCTCTTCAGGACATTTATTTAGCCTTCATTTCATAGTAATTAGCATTTATTGTCTTTGTAACATTCTATAATATTTAAAGGAACCCAGGAATTGTAATAAAAATGTATTTATTCCCTTATATTGTATTTTTACAGAAACTTGATACAAAAAAAATACTTAAACATAAATAGAAAAATGAAACTAAAATCATTAATCCCAACAGATAATTAATTATAAATTATGCAATTATTGTTAATTCAGCCAGTGTATAACTAAATATAACCGTCTCACAAGCAACTTGATTTGAGAACTGGCGGTAAATGTAAAATTAGAAGCATTTCATATAAATTTATGTTTTTGACGAAATAAATATATGTATAAATGATTTTTGACTTTTTGACTAACATTCATGGTGCGCAAGAGTATGATAATTTGGCACTCTCAGCCCGTGTCCAACATTTCCGCGTTATATACTCCACCTCTAGGGACCTTAAAATGAGTGATATAATGTGATAGTCACTCACCATGCCAACCTTCTCCATGATGATGCGCTTGCAGCTTTCGACGGCATCTGGATGTCCCTTGATGAAGAAAGTCCGGTTCACTCTGTCTTGGTTTTGCGCGCGTCTGTCTAACTCGCAGTGCGCACCCGATTGCGCGTTAATTTGCTTAATTACCTCGCCACCTATAAAATTAATTAAATCAATTAAAATAATAACTAAATATAGGCTTATTAAGAAGTAATCAAGAAAATATTTTCTTATGCTTTTGAATTGATAATAATGAAATAATATCTTTATATATATATATATTGTATATAAATATTATTATATATTTTATATTATTTTATATGTGTGTATGCCACTGAACTCCTCTTATACAGATGCACCGATTTGAATGATTTTTTTTAGTATGGGTTTGGGTGACGGCCTGGATGGTTTAGATTCACCAATCATACCAGCAGATGGCGCTGCAGTCGGTATCTAAGTTTTTTTTATATATACAGCAAATAAATGATTTTTATGTTTTTTTTTTGTGTGTTCAAGTGGATGCGAATGATGAGTCTTTGTGTATTATTTAACTGTATTTAATGATGTTAAATCAATTTTAAATATTGTGTTTGTTTAAACCTAATTGTAATACTAGTTGGAACATCGTTAAAAACACCCGATAATCATAAAATCCGACAGACATAATAATAAAAACAAATAATTTCTGTTTTTACATTTTTTTATAGAACGAGACAAACAGGCAGGCCGCTCGCCTGATGTTAACTGATATCGCCGCCCACGGACACTCAATGTCAGAGGGCTCGCGAGTGCGTTGCCGGCCTTTAGAAACTTAAAAGGCCACAACCGATTTAACACTCTTAACCTGTCTCTTTTCAACGCAGCAAAACATAATTTGACAGAAACACTTGCTGAGTACTTACGTCTAAAGAGTGCAAATGAAGTCATTCAATGTTCAATACGGGATTATTTGAGATATCAAAGAGAAGATCGAAAAACACAATTAAGTTCTAAATTGCAACAATGTAACGAGGTTTTTCTCTCTCTCACCTCTGCCAATAATGAGTCCACACTTGACATTGGGCATCGAGAAGGTGACCCTGACTTCCGGAGTGTTGTCCTGCCACTGCTGGGAGTCTCTGTCGTTGCCAGGGTTGTTATTCTTGCCCGCTCGACCGCGTCCCGAGCGAATTGCCAACTGTTCAAATGACTGTTTTATACATAAATGTACTATAATATTTATGTTTCATACGATTCATTAATACTGTAACAAGTGTTTTCCTTGATAATTTATTATAGTAATTTTGACAATTGCCATTACATTTTTTACAAGGTAAATATACTCCATACATTGACTCATCAACTGACAAGTTACTTATCAATATATTGCGAGTGAAACGACAAATTTATTTATAAATAATATTTAAAAGAACAGTATTGGTCTAGTGGCTTCAGCGAGCGACTCTCATCCCTTGAGTCGTAGGTTCGATTCCCGGCTGCGTATCTGCGCGAGTGGTGGAGAATAACAAAACATGCTGAGAAAACTGGTTTGGCTGAGATCAGTCACGCACGATCACCTACTTGCCTAGATTGACAAATGATTACGAAACAGATATGAGGCCCAGAACTAAAAAGTTTGTAGCGCCAATGATTTTTTAAATAATAATAAAAAAAGCTTTTTTATTTGCTTGTAAAAGAACAACGTACTATTACATTTTTATTTTTATATTAACACTCATCTTGATCAAATTAAAACGGCACAGCCAGGGATCGAAGGTACGACCTGAGGGTTGGTTTAGGGCGAAAAAGCTTCAATTTAAACTGTACTTGAAAATAATGTAATTTAATGATTTTTGAGGTTAGGATAATTTTTCAAATAACTCACACTCACATTAACACTGTTGATCAAATCTTCAATCATCTGCCGGGCGTGGTCCACTTGATGCGGAAGACCTTGCAGATAACATCTGGTGATAGAAATATGACTATACTAAATGTGGACGACTTCGTATATTTGTCAAAACTTAACACAAGATTATAAAACAGACCAAAGGGGATATGAAAAATAAATTTCTAAAG
Organism: Pieris brassicae; assembly: GCF_905147105.1. Classification (NCBI taxonomy): domain Eukaryota; kingdom Metazoa; phylum Arthropoda; class Insecta; order Lepidoptera; family Pieridae; genus Pieris; species Pieris brassicae. The sequence goes on along the minus strand of NC_059667.1, from coordinate 22,334,834 downwards.
GCATCTTATTATAATATCAGGTGCTTAGGAACCAAAGATGAAATTTTTCATTAAGTTATTTTTAAAGTGACATTTTTCATTAAGTTATTTTCATAAGACATTTTTCAGTAATAAAATTTTAAAAAGTGTCATTTTTCACTAAGATATTTTCAAATAGTGTCGTTTTTCATTAAGTTATTTTTAAAAAGTGACATTTTTCAGTAATAAAATTTTAAAAAGTGTCATTTTTCAGTAATAAAATTCTAAAAAGTGACATTTTTCATTAAGTTATTTTTAAAAAGTGACATTTTTCAGTAATAAAATTTTAAAAAGTGTCATTTTTCACTAAGATATTTTCAAATAGTGTCGTTTTTCATTAAGTTATTTTTAAAAAGTGACATTTTTCAGTAATAAAATTTTAAAAAGTGTCATTTTTCACTAAGATATTTTCAAATAGTGTAGTTTTTCATTAAGTTATTTTTAAAAAGTGTCATTTTTCAGTAATAAAATTTTAAAAAGTGTCATTTTTCAGTAATAAAATTCTAAAAAGTGACATTTTTCATTAAGTTATTTTTAAAAAGTGACATTTTTCAGTAATAAAATTTTAAAAAGTGTCATTTTTCACTAAGATATTTTTAAAAAGTGACATTTTTCAGTAATAAAATTCTAAAAAGTGTCATTTTTCACTAAGATATTTTCAAATAGTGTCGTTTTTCATTAAGTTATTTTTAAAAAGTGACATTTTTCAGTAATAAAATTTTAAAAAGTGTCATTTTTCACTAAGATATTTTTAAAAAGTGAAATTTTTCATTAAGTTATTTTTAAAGTGAAATTTTTCATTAAGTTATTTTTAAAGTGACATTTTTCATTAAGATATTTTCATAAGACATTTTTCAGTAATAAAATTTTAAAAATTGTCATTTTTCACTAAGATATTTTTAAAATAGTGTCGTTTTTCACTAAGATATTTTTAAAATAGTGTCGTTTTTCACTAAGATATTTTTAAAAAGTGAAATTTTTCATTAAGTTATTTTTAAAGTGACATTTTTCATTAAGTTATTTTCATAAGACATTTTTCAGTAATAAAATTTTAAAAAGTGTCATTTTTCACTAAGATATTTTCAAATAGTGTCGTTTTTCACTAAGATATTTTTAAAAAGTGAAATTTTTCATTAAGTTATTTTTAAAAAGTGTCATTTTTCAGTAATAAAATTCTAAAAAGTGACATTTTTCATTAAGTTATTTTTAAAAAGTGACATTTTTCATTAAGTTATTTTTAAAAAGTGTCATTTTTCAGTAATAAAATTTTAAAAAGTGTCATTTTTCAGTAATAAAATTTTAAAAAGTGTCATTTTTCACTAAGATATTTTCAAATAGTGTCGTTTTTCATTAAGTTATTTTTAAAAAGTGACATTTTTCAGTAATAAAATTTTAAAAAGTGTCATTTTTCACTAAGATATTTTTAAAAAGTGAAATTTTTCACTAAGATATTTTCAAATAGTGTCGTTTTTCATTAAGTTATTTTTAAAAAGTGACATTTTTCAGTAATAAAATTTTAAAAAGTGTCATTTTTCACTAAGATATTTTTAAAAAGTGAAATTTTTCATTAAGTTATTTTTAAAGTGACATTTTTCATTAAGTTATTTTCATAAGACATTTTTCAGTAATAAAATTTTAAAAAGTGTCATTTTTCACTAAGATATTTTCAAATAGTGTCGTTTTTCACTAAGATATTTTTAAAAAGTGAAATTTTTCATTAAGTTATTTTTAAAAAGTGTCATTTTTCAGTAATAAAATTTTAAAAAGTGTCATTTTTCAGTAATAAAATTCTAAAAAGTGACATTTTTCATTAAGTTATTTTTAAAAAGTGACATTTTTCAGTAATAAAATTTTAAAAAGTGTCATTTTTCACTAAGATATTTTTAAAAAGTGACATTTTTCAGTAATAAAATTTTAAAAAGTGTCATTTTTCAGTAATAAAATTCTAAAAAGTGACATTTTTCATTAAGTTATTTTTAAAAAGTGACATTTTTCAGTAATAAAATTTCAAATAGTGTCGTTTTTCATTAAGTTATTTTTAAAAAGTGACATTTTTCAGTAATAAAATTTTAAAGTGTCATTTTTCACTAAGATATTTTCAAATAGTGTAGTTTTTCATTAAGTTATTTTTAAAAAGTGTCATTTTTCAGTAATAAAATTTTAAAAAGTGTCATTTTTCAGTAATAAAATTCTAAAAAGTGACATTTTTCATTAAGTTATTTTTAAAAAGTGACATTTTTCAGTAATAAAATTTTAAAAAGTGTCATTTTTCACTAAGATATTTTTAAAAAGTGACATTTTTCAGTAATAAAATTCTAAAAAGTGTCATTTTTCACTAAGATATTTTCAAATAGTGTCGTTTTTCATTAAGTTATTTTTAAAGTGAAATTTTTCATTAAGTTATTTTTAAAGTGAAATTTTTCATTAAGTTATTTTTAAAGTGTCGTTTTTCACTAAGATATTTTTAAAAAGTGAAATTTTTCATTAAGTTATTTTTAAAAAGTGTCATTTTTCAGTAATAAAATTTTAAAAAGTGTCATTTTTCAGTAATAAAATTCTAAAAAGTGACATTTTTCATTAAGTTATTTTTAAAAAGTGACATTTTTCATTAAGTTATTTTTAAAAAGTGTCATTTTTCAGTAATAAAATTTTAAAAAGTGTCATTTTTCAGTAATAAAATTTTAAAAAGTGTCATTTTTCACTAAGATATTTTCAAATAGTGTCGTTTTTCATTAAGTTATTTTTAAAAAGTGACATTTTTCAGTAATAAAATTTTAAAAAGTGTCATTTTTCACTAAGATATTTTTAAAAAGTGAAATTTTTCACTAAGATATTTTCAAATAGTGTCGTTTTTCATTAAGTTATTTTTAAAAAGTGACATTTTTCAGTAATAAAATTTTAAAAAGTGTCATTTTTCACTAAGATATTTTTAAAAAGTGAAATTTTTCATTAAGTTATTTTTAAAGTGACATTTTTCATTAAGTTATTTTCATAAGACATTTTTCAGTAATAAAATTTTAAAAAGTGTCATTTTTCACTAAGATATTTTCAAATAGTGTCGTTTTTCACTAAGATATTTTTAAAAAGTGAAATTTTTCATTAAGTTATTTTTAAAAAGTGTCATTTTTCAGTAATAAAATTTTAAAAAGTGTCATTTTTCAGTAATAAAATTCTAAAAAGTGACATTTTTCATTAAGTTATTTTTAAAAAGTGACATTTTTCAGTAATAAAATTTTAAAAAGTGTCATTTTTCACTAAGATATTTTTAAAAAGTGACATTTTTCAGTAATAAAATTTTAAAAAGTGTCATTTTTCAGTAATAAAATTCTAAAAAGTGACATTTTTCATTAAGTTATTTTTAAAAAGTGACATTTTTCAGTAATAAAATTTTAAAAAGTGTCGTTTTTCACTAAGATATTTTTAAAAAGTGAAATTTTTCATTAAGTTATTTTTAAAGTGACATTTTTCATTAAGTTATTTTCATAAGACATTTTTCAGTAATAAAATTTTAAAAAGTGTCATTTTTCACTAAGATATTTTCAAATAGTGTCGTTTTTCACTAAGATATTTTTAAAAAGTGAAATTTTTCATTAAGTTATTTTTAAAAAGTGTCATTTTTCAGTAATAAAATTTTAAAAAGTGTCATTTTTCAGTAATAAAATTCTAAAAAGTGACCTTTTTCATTAAGTTATTTTTAAAAAGTGACATTTTTCATTAAGTTATTTTTAAAAAGTGTCATTTTTCAGTAATAAAATTTTAAAAAGTGTCATTTTTCAGTAATAAAATTTTAAAAAGTGTCATTTTTCACTAAGATATTTTCAAATAGTGTCGTTTTTCATTAAGTTATTTTTAAAAAGTGACATTTTTCAGTAATAAAATTTAAAAAGTGTCATTTTTCACTAAGATATTTTCAAATAGTGTCGTTTTTCACTAAGATATTTTTAAAAAGTGAAATTTTTCATTAAGTTATTTTTAAAAAGTGACATTTTTCAGTAATAAAATTTTAAAAAGTGTCATTTTTCACTAAGATATTTTTAAAAAGTGAAATTTTTCATTAAGTTATTTTTAAAGTGACATTTTTCATTAAGTTATTTTCATAAGACATTTTTCAGTAATAAAATTTTAAAAAGTGTCATTTTTCACTAAGATATTTTCAAATAGTGTCGTTTTTCACTAAGATATTTTTAAAAAGTGAAATTTTTCATTAAGTTATTTTTAAAAAGTGTCATTTTTCAGTAATAAAATTTTAAAAAGTGTCATTTTTCAGTAATAAAATTCTAAAAAGTGACATTTTTCATTAAGTTATTTTTAAAAAGTGACATTTTTCAGTAATAAAATTTTAAAAAGTGTCATTTTTCACTAAGATATTTTTAAAAAGTGACATTTTTCAGTAATAAAATTTTAAAAAGTGTCATTTTTCACTAAGATATTTTCAAATAGTGTCGTTTTTCATTAAGTTATTTTTAAAAAGTGACATTTTTCAGTAATAAAATTTTAAAAAGTGTCATTTTTCACTAAGATATTTTTAAAAAGTGAAATTTTTCATTAAGTTATTTTTAAAGTGACATTTTTCATTAAGTTATTTTCATAAGACATTTTTCAGTAATAAAATTTTAAAAAGTGTCATTTTTCACTAAGATATTTTCAAATAGTGTCGTTTTTCACTAAGATATTTTTAAAAAGTGAAATTTTTCATTAAGTTATTTTTAAAAAGTGTCATTTTTCAGTAATAAAATTTTAAAAAGTGTCATTTTTCAGTAATAAAATTCTAAAAAGTGACATTTTTCATTAAGTTATTTTTAAAAAGTGACATTTTTCAGTAATAAAATTTTAAAAAGTGTCATTTTTCACTAAGATATTTTTAAAAAGTGACATTTTTCAGTAATAAAATTTTAAAAAGTGTCATTTTTCACTAAGATATTTTCAAATAGTGTCGTTTTTCATTAAGTTATTTTTAAAAAGTGACATTTTTCAGTAATAAAATTTTAAAAAGTGTCATTTTTCACTAAGATATTTTCAAATAGTGTCGTTTTTCATTAAGTTATTTTTAAAAAGTGACATTTTTCAGTAATAAAATTTTAAAAAGTGTCATTTTTCAGTAATAAAATTCTAAAAAGTGACATTTTTCATTAAGTTATTTTTAAAAAGTGACATTTTTCAGTAATAAAATTTTAAAAAGTGTCATTTTTCACTAAGATATTTTTAAAAAGTGACATTTTTCAGTAATAAAATTTTAAAAAGTGTCATTTTTCACTAAGATATTTTCAAATAGTGTCGTTTTTCATTAAGTTATTTTTAAAAAGTGACATTTTTCAGTAATAAAATTTTAAAAAGTGTCATTTTTCACTAAGATATTTTTAAAAGTGAAATTTTTCATTAAGTTATTTTTAAAGTGAAATTTTTCATTAAGTTATTTTTAAAGTGACATTTTTCATTAAGATATTTTCATAAGACATTTTTCAGTAATAAAATTTTAAAAATTGTCATTTTTCACTAAGATATTTTTAAAATAGTGTCGTTTTTCACTAAGATATTTTTAAAATAGTGTCGTTTTTCATTAAGTTATTTTTAAAAAGTGACATTTTTCAGTAATAAAATTTTAAAAAGTGTCATTTTTCACTAAGATATTTTCAAATAGTGTAGTTTTTCATTAAGTTATTTTTAAAAAGTGTCATTTTTCAGTAATAAAATTTTAAAAAGTGTCATTTTTCAGTAATAAAATTCTAAAAAGTGACATTTTTCATTAAGTTATTTTTAAAAAGTGACATTTTTCAGTAATAAAATTTTAAAAAGTGTCATTTTTCACTAAGATATTTTTAAAAAGTGACATTTTTCAGTAATAAAATTCTAAAAAGTGTCATTTTTCACTAAGATATTTTCAAATAGTGTCGTTTTTCATTAAGTTATTTTTAAAAAGTGACATTTTTCAGTAATAAAATTTTAAAAAGTGTCATTTTTCACTAAGATATTTTTAAAAAGTGAAATTTTTCATTAAGTTATTTTTAAAGTGAAATTTTTCATTAAATTATTTTTAAAGTGACATTTTTCATTAAGATATTTTCATAAGACATTTTTCAGTAATAAAATTTTAAAAATTGTCATTTTTCACTAAGATATTTTTAAAATAGTGTCGTTTTTCACTAAGATATTTTCAAATAGTGTAGTTTTTCATTAAGTTATTTTTAAAAAGTGTCATTTTTCAGTAATAAAATTTTAAAAAGTGTCATTTTTCAGTAATAAAATTCTAAAAAGTGACATTTTTCATTAAGTTATTTTTAAAAAGTGACATTTTTCAGTAATAAAATTTTAAAAAGTGTCATTTTTCACTAAGATATTTTTAAAAAGTGACATTTTTCAGTAATAAAATTCTAAAAAGTGTCATTTTTCACTAAGATATTTTCAAATAGTGTCGTTTTTCATTAAGTTATTTTTAAAAAGTGACATTTTTCAGTAATAAAATTTTAAAAAGTGTCATTTTTCACTAAGATATTTTTAAAAAGTGAAATTTTTCATTAAGTTATTTTTAAAGTGAAATTTTTCATTAAATTATTTTTAAAGTGACATTTTTCATTAAGATATTTTCATAAGACATTTTTCAGTAATAAAATTTTAAAAATTGTCATTTTTCACTAAGATATTTTTAAAATAGTGTCGTTTTTCACTAAGATATTTTTAAAATAGTGTCGTTTTTCACTAAGATATTTTTAAAAAGTGAAATTTTTCATTAAGTTATTTTTAAAGTGACATTTTTCATTAAGTTATTTTCATAAGACATTTTTCAGTAATAAAATTTTAAAAAGTGTCATTTTTCACTAAGATATTTTCAAATAGTGTCGTTTTTCACTAAGATATTTTTAAAAAGTGAAATTTTTCATTAAGTTATTTTTAAAGTGACATTTTTCATTAAGTTATTTTCATAAGACATTTTTCAGTAATAAAATTTTAAAAAGTGTCATTTTTCACTAAGATATTTTCAAATAGTGTCGTTTTTCACTAAGATATTTTTAAAAAGTGAATTTTTTATTAAGTTATTTTTAAAGTGACATTTTTCAGTAATAAAATTTTAAAAAGTGTCATTTTTCACTAAGATATTTTCAAATAGTGTCATTTTTCATTAAGTTATTTTTAAAAAGTGACATTTTTCAGTAATAAAATTCTAAAAAGTGACATTTTTCACTAAGATATTTTCAAAAAGTGTCATTTATCATTAAGTTATTTTCGAAAGGTGACATTTTACAATTTCTTTGTAAAAAATTGTAGTTTATAGTATTTTTCTAACTTATTTATCTACCCCAAACTTAAAAAATATATTTCATATATTCTGGTACCCTGAGAGTCAATCATACTAACCTCTTATCACCCGGACCCTCCTCCCTCTCCTGGTGGAACTGGACCCTACAGCCCGAGTCGCTTTGAATCTTTTTAATCATATCTCCGTTGCGTCCGATGACGACACCAACTGCTGTTTTTGGTACCAAAACCTATAAGAAAATATAAAATTTAGTTACATCGAATCAGAAATTAATTTAACAGTCTCCGACGAAGTTAAACTCCCACAGCGTTAGGATTAGACAAGATGAAGACATATTATGTTCAAACAGTGACCATTTGGCATGTCATGTGTATTTTAAAATAGCAGTACCGCTACAGCCACAACCTTTTTAGGTCTGGGCCTCAGATTTTTGTATCTGTTTCATGATCATTTGTTTATCTATTAGGCAAGTATGTACCAACTTTTTGGGTCTAAGGCAAGCCGGTTTCCTCACAATGTTTTCCTTCACCGTTCGAGCGGATGTTAAATGCGGACATCGAAAGTAAGGTGCCCACTATTTATATTGAACAGGTTAATGTGACCAAACTATTTTGATTTTTGACAGTCTATCGAGAAAGACAATTTCACCGTAATGAAACTAATGCAGGCGAAGGAACGACCTGGGGGGCTTCCCACCACACTCCCGATATTTCCTCTGATTTTAGGACCCTGTGTAGAAGTTTCAACGACGAACAAAGCGATCGATCGCGTGCGTCTAACCAATTCTTTTGTAAAGAATATTACTCACCTCATTAAGAAAACACATTTTAAACGGATTGAAGCTATGTATAATTATTATAAACTTATAATTATTTACATAATTTTAAAAATTTCCGACGTTTCGCGTGCTTTACAGTCACCGTGACCATGCACGCTTCGATCGTCTAACCAATTCTTTTGTAAAGAATATTACTCACCTCATTAAGAAAACACTTTTTAAACGGATTGCAGCTATGTATAATTATTATAAACTTATAATTATTTACATAATTTTAAAATTTTCCGACGTTTCGCGTGCTTTACAGTCACCGTGACCATGCACGCTTCGATCGTCTAACCAATTCTTTTGTAAAGAATATTACTCACCTCATTAAGAAAACACATTTTAAACGGATTGAAGCTATGTATAATTATTATAAACTTATAATTATTTACATAATTTTAAAAATTTCCGACGTTTCGCGTGCTTTACAGTCACCGTGACCATGCACGCTTCGATCGTCTAACCAATTCTTTTGTAAAGAATATTACTCACCTCATTAAGAAAACACTTTTTAAACGGATTGCAGCTATGTATAATTATTATAAACTTATAATTATTTACATAATTTTAAAATTTTCCGACGTTTCGCGTGCTTTACAGTCACCGTGACCATGCACGCTTCGATCGTCTAACCAATTCTTTTGTAAAGAATATTACTCACCTCATTAAGAAAACACTTTTTAAACGGATTGCAGCTATGTATAATTATTATAAACTTATAATTATTTACATAATTTTAAAATTTTCCGACGTTTCGCGTGCTTTACAGTCACCGTGACCATGCACGCTTCGATCGTCTAACCAATTCTTTTGTAAAGAATATTACTCACCTCATTAAGAAAACACATTTTAAACGGATTGAAGCTATGTATAATTATTATAAACTTATAATTATTTACATAATTTTAAAAATTTCCGACGTTTCGCGTGCTTTACAGTCACCGTGACCATGCACGCTTCGATCGTCTAACCAATTCTTTTGTAAAGAATATTACTCACCTCATTAAGAAAACACTTTTTAAACGGATTGCAGCTATGTATAATTATTATAAACTTATAATTATTTACATAATTTTAAAATTTTCCGACGTTTCGCGTGCTTTACAGTCACCGTGACCATGCACGCTTCGATCGTCTAACCAATTCTTTTGTAAAGAATATTACTCACCTCATTAAGAAAACACATTTTAAACGGATTGAAGCTATGTATAATTATTATAAACTTATAATTATTTACATAATTTTAAAAATTTCCGACGTTTCGCGTGCTTTACAGTCACCGTGACCATGCACGCTTCGATCGTCTAACCAATTCTTTTGTAAAGAATATTACTCACCTCATTAAGAAAACACATTTTAAACGGACTGAAGCTATGTATAATTATTATAAACTTATAATTATTTACATAATTTTAAAAATTTCCGACGTTTCGCGTGCTTTACAGTCACCGTGACCATGCACGCTTCGATCGTCTAACCAATTCTTTTGTAAAGAATATTACTCACCTCATTAAGAAAACACATTTTAAACGGATTGAAGCTATGTATAATTATTATAAACTTATAATTATTTACATATATTTAAAATTTTCCGACGTTTCGCGTGCTTTACAGCGTAATAAAAATAAATAATTATAAGTTTATAATAATTATACATAGCTTCAATCCGTTTAAAAAGTGTTTGCTTAATGTGTAAAAGCCATGTTAACAAAAGACAATATTACTCACCTCACTCGATGTAACACCGTTGCCCTGTTCAGCATAATTATCGTCGAACCCGCGACCTCCGCCCTGTCCGCCTTCTTTGTCCTGAAGCAACTCGTACACCAACTGCTTGGCGTGCTCTACTTTAGCCGGATCGCCTGATATACGGAGTGGCTTTTCCTATTCGTCAATATTTGATAAATACATTTTTGTGTTTGACCACTTTTATAAATGAATCACTCAATCACAGTGATAGACATAACAATACAGTAAACCTCCGTAAAACACGGTACTCTTATAACGCGTTTTCATATTAAACTATTTCAGCCCTCGTATAACGCGGGTGGGATTGCACAAGAAGGTTACAGGGTAAGAAGGATCGCTGTCAAGAAAAAATAATATTTTTGTATTATTTTAATTACTTACTTTTATTAATACCGGTTTTAACATAGAAGGATTCTAGTAACATTATAGCTAGAAATGCCTCACTTAACTTTTACCATTTTTATATTTTTACTTATTTAGTATATTCACAGGCGGTGATACTTTTTACTTATTTAGTATATTCACAGGCGGTGATACTTTTTACTTATTAAGTATATTCACAGGCGGTGATACTTTTTACTTATTTAGTATATTCACAGGCGGTGATACTTTTTACTTATTTAGTATATTCACAGGCAGTGATGCTTTTAGTGATACTTTTTACTTATTTAGTATATTCACAGGCGGTGATACTTTTTACTTATTTAGTATATTCACAGGCGGTGATACTTTTTACTTATTTAGTACTACAATGCAACAAAGAAAAGCAAGCCAGAGATTTTTTTAAACAAGATAGGTGACTGTGATCTTTTCTACATCCATTGTTGACTGTTATTTGTTTTATTTTACTATTAGCTTTCTTAATTGGCTACTAGATGGCATTGTCAATTCCGTTTTGGGAAAAATACTGACTGATCCTTCTCGTACCCTACATTTATAATAACATGTTCATAACATAGTTTTCATAATATACAATTGATTGAGAAAATGGTGATTAAACGTAAATTATTTGTACATAACGCGTTATTCGATAATACTCCAACAACCTGTCTCCTATAACGCTGAACGAATTTATCGTGTTATAGAAGGTATTACTGTACTTTATTCAAGCATATTGTAATGCTCAGAGAACAGTTCATGCTCCATCAACGGTTCAGCAGTTTTTAGAAATGAGCACCAGATTTCATAATAAAGCAGAGAGTAACTTTCCAAGAGTTGGACCTTTTACAATTAAAACACCAATAGTTATTACCTTATTAGTTAAAAAAAAATTGTTTGGCTGAGTTATTTGGTTTAATGGGACCTTGAAGCTTAGTGATAAGTCAAAAGAAAATTCTTACATATTCCGTGTTAGGTCCATCCTGAATGACCACCATTTTGGCTCCAGACTGCTCTTGCAACTGCTTGATGGTTTTACCATTTTTACCAATAATGAGACCAACTTTAGGACCGGGTAGCATTATCTCATCCTGGATAATTAAAACAGTTACTTCATCTTCATGTCATACAGTTTTTAGTCACTAAGCATTCAATTTTGTGTAGTCATTTTAAGCGGTTAAAGCAGAAAAGATATTAAAAATAAAGAACTGGCAAAGAATTCTCTGCCAGACTTTTTATTATCCAAGTTCTGAGTCATACAAATTTTTGTAAGATCTAATATGGAACTTATACAAAATTTAAGCAAACAATACTTGTTTGTGTGTGAATTTCATATAAAAAAATACTTACAGTGATGCCCAATCCACCGACACCACCACCACCACCTCCGCCTCCCCTAGGGCCCATGGGAGACATGCCCTGTTCGGGATGTTGTGGCGCGTTCTCCCGTCCACGGTGATTCACTATGTTATTTACAAGTTCCCTGAAAGAAGTAACATTATTCATTTATTTTCAATGTACTACGCATTCAACATAGATGGAATTTAATACATAATTTGGCTTCAATGTTAAATATAATGTATTTTTATGTATTATATACATTTTATTATTTTGACTTTAGCATTTGCACACATAATTTCAAAAAAGGTATTTTTACAATTTGTGTCCTTGCTTCATTCTTTTACAATGTAATGTCTCGAATGATTCAAATATAAGTTTTAAATTGTGACCAACAAAGACCGACACAGAATGTTGACAACTTTAAGTCACACCAAGATTGACACGTTAGCATTACTTTGGGACTTAAACACATCTCTGAATTTTTGACATACATCAACAATACTAAAAAACATCACATAACAATAGCGATGTGCCATTATTTATTCGGAAATTTACTCGAGTTGATGGAAATATGAAATGATACTAAAAGAAAGCTACACTTGCATAAATATTTATCTTATTACTGTAAAAACACAAAACAATACAAAATAACAGAAAACAAAATCATTTTTTTATGACAATTTTATTATGAAACATGCTAATTGCATAATTTTGACTAAGTCTAAAAATGTTTGAATTCCTAACAGCTGATTTTATTATATTTTTTGTATAAATGTTGACAATATTAAGGCATGCAAAATGTTTGTCTAAACTATTTTTTCAATAGAAGTGTCATATATTGTACAAAGTCTATTAGCTGTGAAAGTGCACATATTGTTGTTCTTAATTATACCTACCTATATTTACACTACTGTACGGTCAGTTTGCTTCTATAAAAAAATAAGCAATAAAAAAAACAATTACTTTGCCCTAGCAATAGCCTCTTGCGACCCTGTAAGGGTACAGAGACGTTCTGCTTGACCGGAATCAGGGGCCATTTGAATCTTGCACCCTGTCTCTGCTTGCAACCTTGTGATCTGCTCTCCTCCACGACCAATGACTGCCATCAATAATTATTTCATTAATAAATTAACATGCTAAGGCGATTATCAAATTTTTTTTTCAAGGGTCCAATTAGCTATGTTTCAGGAGCAATATTAAAATGGATTCAAGGAATTGCTGATATATAAATGGGTTTTGCCCCCAACAATGCTCTTGTTTTGTTCTTCTTCACATCTTACTGCATAAAACCTTATTTTATATCTATTATAGATGTCTCCTTGAAAGCATTTTGAAATATCCCTGTAAATGTTAGAAATGAAGCAAAAGCCTTATTCACCAATTCAATTAGCAGGTCTACATTTACTCACTGAGGCCGACCATTTTATCAGGAACCCTGATATAGTCATTAATAGCCTGGTCATTCATCATGTTCGGGGGCCCGGATGGAGCAGGCGGGGATGCAGAATTAGCAGCAAGGCGTGCTGCTGCCGCGGCGGCCGCTGCTGCTGCTGCTGTTACACTGTACAATATTTTCACATTGACGGTCTTCAGAAATCTTCAGTATATTGTTTAAGGCCAAATTTTTTCAAATTTCTTAGGTGTATTCTTCTGAATATTGGAATTCATAACTTCTAGTTCACCCAACAATTTGTTTTCAAAACTACATAATCTAGCAGTTTATAAAATTATACACAAAACTTTAGGTATAACAATCTTGTATATTTTATAATGTATTCTTATAATTATGTATTGTGGAGTTGTTACCCAACTCCAGTAATATTCAATGGTAATTAAACATAAAGTCAAGAACACAACTTTACAGTCAAACAAGTCAAAATTAGATGTTTTGTATATTAGAATATTGATCAATTAATATCAATAGTCCAATAAATATTGCTTTTAAAAATAAACAGTTTACATTTTATATAGCGTAGAAGCAAACTGACAATACTATGTTGCCCTTTTTAATGAAACCCTACTATCAGCCAATATATTGCATAACTAATATATAATGCTTACATTTTAGCCATACTTTTATAAAACACAAATTAAAAATACACAACAAATGAAGCTATATAATTAAATTTATATATTTGAAAGACAAACTTACCTCATTTGAGGTGGTGAGTAGGGAGGTTCTGCTGCTGCAAGTTTCTTTGAGCTTGGTTCTGGTCCGTCGTCTAATGATCTCTTATTTCCACCAACTTCAATTTTGGCGGCTACCTACGAAAAAAGCCATTAAGACGTATTTTATTTTCTTGCTACGTAGATACTACTTTCGAAAGTAGGTTAGGATTTGAAAGTTATAGTTAAAATTATTTGACAAGGTTCTTCACCTTGACAATACACAAGCATATTAATCAATGATGGTAGATTATTAATAAACGGCATAATGTTGGAGGGTAAGAACCCAGAAAAATATAGGTGTGTACAAAGTAAGACAATGTCTTACCAATTTCGCACGTTGTAAAGCTGCCGCAAATCCCCCTGTGACACTATTGTTTTGAAGCGTAGCCATAGAAGAATAATCACTCATGTTTGAACTAGAGTAAACATTCAATCACGCAATACGGCAGCCATTAATAAGGATCAAAAGATCCAAATAAAAATTTGGCCACTGTCGCAAACTCAAGAAAGAGACGCGTCCATTGACCATAAACTATATGAAATCATAGAATTTTGTGACAGGCGCGACGACAACAATAACCAATCAAATCAATATATGTTTTGACAGTTCGCCAGTTGTAGGAATGTAACGATTGCAATTGGTAGAAAGAACTGATAATTTCTAGTCGTAACCAGATCTATCAAAAATCCTAAAATCGATTATGCGTCTAATATACTTTTTAAGAACTTAAATGGAATTATAACAACGATAGTCATCTAGTGATTTTAAGTATATTTTAAAATAAAATCACGCAGTTAATTCAAAAAATAGGTATTGTACTCAGTTCGTTTTCTAATTATTTTGAGTATTCATTTTTTAGAATTTGTTGTCTATGGATCTCGTACGTTTCGTTTAGCGAGAAACATAACTCGTGAGATATAATTTTTACATTTATATATAAAAACCTTTTAAACATGATTTCGCAATGATACAATATTTTCTCTTAGTAAAGCTATAAATGCAAAATCAATTATTATGAAAAGCAAAACCGTGTTGTCAATTATCCTTAAAGGATGCATATTCTATACTGAACTGTGTGAAACGAAACGCAAAGTTTTTTTTTATGTTGTGAGTGCGTGCATTTGTGTTGTCCGGTGTTTGAAGACGCTTGGAATTTCGCTTTCAATATCTTCGTTAGAAAAATGTCGGGTGATACCGATAAAGCAAAAATCAGTGATAATCAGGTATAGTTGTGTCATTTGTTATTACAATATTTTTCTTTATATTTGTGTGAACCTATTGACGAGTTATGAACCTGTGAAGTGTTGTTATTTCCGTGTTATATCATAAATGTTTGCCTGCGTCTCAACATGGCTGACAGAACGTTTGGTTCCCGCGAAACGCGGGAACTACGCCACGAAGGGTTGTGATTTTAATCTATAATGACATCAATAAATGGCAAATGCAGTATTGATCAGTTAAAGAAACTGATTCTAATGGGATAATTTTCAGTTTTTCGCTTATTTTACTACCCCCGCCCCTTTGCATTTGGCTGCAGGGTCTTTGTTAAATGTGCACGATATAGTATGACATTGATAGGAAATCCGCATGACCTTGATATTTTATTTCTTGCGAAATTTCTATTCAGAGGCATCGTGTTATGTTTTTGTAACATTGAGGCGCGAGTTCGCGCCTTCTTATTTTCATTGCATACGCGCCGAGCGATGTAAATAAAAAGTAGGGCACCACAGACCCTTCGTTGAGCCTTCATTTTTAACTATCTTTTGCATCAAGCTATTTATCGCGATACACAACTTTATGGTATGGCATTAAATATCACTATAAAAAATTCAATGACCTTAACATTTAGACATTTTAATTCGAATTATACCTATACATAGTTACTATGCACACAGTTGTATGTTGTATATATATTTTACATAGAGAACACGGTAGTACAAGTTCAAGTGTTGTAGTCTAAGTCTTATTACTTAATAAATAGGGTACAAATTCCATTGGCATTTCTGAGTAATGGTTTCTGCCAGTTAAGTACTGCCTCACTGACAAGCAGAGCTCGGTTTGAATAATATTTTTGTTAATTTAGCAAAATAGTTCTATCATAAGCAAATACATTATTGTAAACAATTTTTATTCCAGTTCATGACTGATTAATAAGTGTAATCGTTAAATCTAAGAGATTGTTGTTTATTGAAAGTTTTGTATCAAAGATGTAAAAACAAGAATAAAAAATTTCACTGTGAAATAATGATTAACATATATACATATAACATGTAGAAATGATTCTGCCTTAAGTATTGTGTTTTACAAAGATGTTTTGCTATACAGGATGAGGACAAAAAGTCAGGTGCGGGAGATGGCCAGACTACAGAAGATGAATCATCCCAGGATTCCAAGGGTGAGTCGGCTGTACCTGAGGTGCAAGGTAACGCAGTAGATGAACCAGACAACAGCCAGCCCCCAGAAGGTCAGAATTCAGATACATGTTTTGTAACAATCTGTGCTGTGTTCATCGACTAACAATTGGGGACTGTATGGGTCGCTTGCAAAGATATAGATAATGTATTATTTCTAGGTAGGTAAAAATAATAAAATTTTATCTATAAATAAGTGAAATGTGCCTTATGCCACAATTTTTGAATTAATACAGTCTACAGCAAAGTTAAGTACTATCACAAGCAAATGTTTATTAATTAGATCAAATTTAAAATAACTTTATGGGTAAGTATTAGAATTACAATTAGAATTTCATATTTTCTACAATT
Organism: Pieris brassicae; assembly: GCF_905147105.1. Taxonomy (NCBI): domain Eukaryota; kingdom Metazoa; phylum Arthropoda; class Insecta; order Lepidoptera; family Pieridae; genus Pieris; species Pieris brassicae. Next base: position 22,318,341 of record NC_059667.1, on the reverse strand, counting down.
AACAAAGTATAAACAGAAGTGAAGTTATCTAAATTATACAAATTATTGGCTTAAGGTGAATGCTGTATGTTAAAATACAATACATTTCTGACTTACTGCTAAATCTTGTTTCTGAATCTCACCCTGTTGCTTGCAGCATCTAACCTAAGTTCATTGTTCTTATAGTAACGAATTTTATATTGAACCAAGCGGTATATCGCTTAAATAATACATCTGAAATTGTAAGTGGCCCATACTTACATTGCTGTGTTTTAGTGTTGGGTTTTGGGGTGTGTGGGCTTGGTATCACAATATTAATATTATAATTATGAGTTTTAAAATAAATTACTATTTTCAGAAAAAACTTTAAGGAATTTATAACATTATCAACTGTTATAAAAAAAAATGAATATTAATATAGCAATTAAGCATTTCTAAAAGGTCTGTGTGACACTTATTACTTAAAAAGTATATTAGGTCCTTACATATGAAATTGGCGTTTTGTTTGGGAGGAACAAAATTTAGAGTTATATAAATAGAATATATTTAATTAATCAAAGTATGTAATATTAATATGTAGACACTTTTGACATCTTAAATAACCATTCGGACGGGAATCAATAAAATCTTTGAAGGCGGTTTCGACTGCCCCCTCAGAGTTAATTTAACTTGCAAGAAGTTATCCAAATTTTTAGAAAAAGAGGTAGTCTATTGGAACAAGGTCCGGGGAGTAGGTTGGTGTCTTAGACATTCCAATTGAAGCTCCTCTGATATGGTAGCAGTCTGTTGGTCTGGTCCAGCATTGTCGTGGCCTGTACGACAAATGCCAATTCCATATGTAAGGTATCTATTTTATTTAAATTTATAATCAATTGTAGTCTCATTTGTATAAATATAAAATTGTGTCGGTAGGTCTTTCTAACTTTATCGACTTAACGGTATTTTAGAGTAAGGTTTAGCGTTCAGGCTTAAGGTTATATTCAGAACCGAACTTAGCGCCAACATTACATTTTTGACACCCAGGAGTCACACTTAGCGTTTTGGGTCCGTGTATCCATAGATGGTGCTGTCAAAATCTCTCACAGCGTTGAATATTTAACGTACTCGAAAACAATTATCTTGATAAATACAAAAGAAAGCTTTTTTAAGCTAAAAAAGTAAAAATAATTAGGAAAATGAATTAATCAGCAACGTCTACGATTTATCTGCGCGTTATCAGTCAAAGTTGTGTTGTTGCCGTGTTATCAACGATCGGCATGTCATTATTACGTACCGATTACGTTTCATTTTGAGTGCGAAAAATTGTCTTGGAAACCGCGTTGTCTCACTAATATACGATTATTCTTCTGATACGTTACGTTTTTTATTTATTCACATAAATGTGTTAATGTGTTTGACGTGTAATCGTTTTCGATACATTAAAGAATATTACCTAGACATCATTCCACTACCTCATACCTATCCTTAATATTAATTAGTAAATTAAAGAATTAGTAAACTAAACAAACACATAAAACTTCAATTTACATTTTATTTGAAGGAACGTCATATTTACACATGTATAATAATTTTTAAAAATTTAACGCAAAAATTATACCAAATATTAAATGTTAATTAAGTAAAATCAGACTGATTTAATTTAATTAAATTTGTCAATTAAGCCAAACTTAATAGAGTAACATGATTTAAAACCCAATTTTAGTTATGGATTAAGACTTGTTAATAAACAGTTCATGTCTTTCTCTCTTACTCGTTCTCTAAAACGTGCTATGAATCCTGGTAGTACTTAAGTTGCATCGTCAACCGTTCTAAACGGCAAAAGATTTACCTAACAAAATTGTTTTGATTAATAATTAAGTTAAAGAAATATTTTTCTATGCATTTGTCGCGCTCCTAAACAATTCAGCTATGGTTGTTATATTAATGCAAACCATGGTGGTTTTTAAATGTAACATATCATGACTGATTATATTATTCTGATATAATATATATAAAAATTTTACTAAGCAATTTATAATTAATGAGCTTCTTTTAAATGCATGGCTCTTAGAGACGAAATGCAATTTTAAACCCTCATGCGTCAGGGTGAGTTGGTTCTGTCTCTCTATACCCAGTTTCGTTGGAAATCTGTCTTATCGGAGTAAGATAGTTATTAAATAGAGGTTATATTTGTGTATGCGCACACACATGCACTATCGCCTTATTCATAAAAATTAAATAAGTGAATTGCACCCTTTAAAATAATAATTATCATTTTCGAGTCATATTTGTTAGGTTCTTTTGGTGCCTCTCTATTACGCAGGTTGGCGGTCAGTCTTGTCCTGTGCCAGATGCACTCCTCTTCTGCAGTCGCAATTCCCGTTCACTCCCTAAAACTAAAAGGCCACAATTTTTACCTTCCACCAACACGCCGCGCACCCTGGATTTCACTTATAATAAATTTGAAGGGGCAGCACTCATGGCGCAACAGGTTGCCAAATTTGACCTTTCAGCTGCTTGATGTTTTGTTTAAGTTTTCTCGACATTTCAATCGAAAACTTTCTCGTTGGAAATCTTCCTCAACTAATGCGAAAGCGTATAAGCTAACATTGTTATATGTAGGTAATAAAAAATACCTACACTAATGAAATTCTAAAGAACTCTTTCGTTAAAGTATCTAGAAATCACCAGTGTAAGAACATTACTAATTGTACTCTACAAATCACCAAATTGCAACTCTACAAATTGCTATGTTATACAAATAAATGTGGTATTACTAAAATAAGGCTTGATATCATTTTCACTTGCTTAAACCAAGGCTGTTTTTTGTTGTACACGTGATGTAGTCAATTTCAAGTTAACACATCAATTGTTGATTTACTTTGAATTTTACGGAGTTAAAAATTAATTTTTTTTAACCATAGTTTAAAAAAAAAAAGCATCCTTCTAATACATGTAAACTAAATGTAATTTATAACTTTCGGTATTTAGATATAACATTCTAGAATATTATATATCTGTTAAAACCTTTAAAATTTAACGAGTCGTATTGGAGGATCCAATAGAACACAAATAGTACTGATGCAATGCTACTTCAAAACAAGTATGAAACGAATTGATTCCACGTGAACTCTTCTTATTAACTCGCAATCCTCGTGACGATAGGAGTCCTGTAAGGCATTTGGTTATCAAGTGCTCGTTTTCACCCTACCATAAGTGTTGATTGTGCGGAGCCATGTGAATCCAGTGAAAGGAATTGTTAATATATACACGTGATTTTAATCGGCTGTAATTAGGGTTAACGAACTGGAACACGAATTCTATAGTTTCATTTGACAAAACCTATCTAGGACGACCTTGTTATATCCTAAGACTAATTTGCAACGCTAAGACATTTTTAGTTTTTTTTTTTTGGTACAAATTCTTCAAATATAAATACATGTTAGACATCTATGTAAGCTATGATTTAGTGTGTTATGTTAATTCCGGGTTTTTTAAATTAAAATACATGTCGTTCTTATTACGGCTTGTTTTTTAAAAAAAGAAAAAGTGTTTATAAAAATACTTGTGAAATGCTATTTCTATAGGACTTGTTTTGGAATTCTGAAGGCTTGAATATATACTAAAAAGTACGGGTGAATTTATAACCTCTATGGTTATTTGGTGTTAAAAATACTCGTTAAAGTATAAACAAAGTTAAACATTAAATAATGATATAAATACTCACCATTATTGCTAATAATCGTTTAAATCCGATGAGAACAGTATTTTCAAATCTCTGGAAATGAGTTTTGATGACTCACTCATCCGACGAATCTTGAGCTATCCGTGACTGAGAAGTCAGATTATATATAGCTCTTTGTAACTGGACGAGCCGGTTCTTAAATGCTCGGCCTCCCGAGATTTGTATATCATTTAATGTTGTTTACACAAGTAGGTACTAATAGGACGGAAAGCCCAATCTTTATCGATTTCGTTAATCAGATATATGATTGCTTGCGGTTGTATCGAAGTCAAAGAGAAAGAAAAAAAAAAGTTGTTTATTGAAAAATAAAGCTGGACAAATATATTTTGTGTTGTGTTTCTAGAAATTTAATCATGATAAAAAAAAAATACAAAAACTTCTATCATGCTTCCTTGCTTTGATGGTAGTATTATTGTTTGATGACCTTCCTGTAATCGAGAGACTTCCAGAAGTGACTAATGAAGTATCATGCAACATGTGCTCTGGCACAAGTTAAAGCACAGTGCACAATCGCCTTATTTGTTGACATAAAAATAATTATTGCAAATGTATTATTGAATCATGAATATAAAAACGGTAGACTTATAACAATACATCAACAAGTGTCACGTTGTAGCGAAACGATCTTTTATCAAAACGGTCTACTCGGTTATGTGTAAATGACTGTAAGGAAGCGGTTATTAAAAGTGCGCTAAGTCCAAAATATATTTGATTAAAGGTAGATAAAGAAGATCTGATCTTCATGTATAGGTTTTAAATGGTGAGAAAACACGGGGTTTATATGTTTAGTTATAGTTTTAACTTTTTTACGTTGCGTTATGTGTTCACACAGGGTTGCATCCAGTACCTATATGCCGGCGACACTTTGGGTTTGCCAATATAGCGACATCGGAGACATTCGAATTGTCGATTCAACGATACTTCAAAATTTCCCGCTTTGAAATTGCAATGTTAACGAGCATTTTGTTTGATCTAGTTCGTTGAGTTGAGTTCAGTTTTTTGTCTCTCATTCGCTTTGTCATACGCGAGGCGTATTCCGCCTAGACACTCTAGTTGGCTTTTAACCGCTATCGCGATTAGTATTTTTTCGAAATCAAATTAAATGAAATACAGAATTACAAAAATCTTATTTTATTTTAATTTAATTATTACTTTTAATTCTTATTTTTAATAAAAAAAACCTTTAATCTTATTTAAAGTTAGTAATTGTTCATATTTTTTAATAAAAAATAAAAGCTTTAGTTAAACTTGTACATATTTTGCGTTAATTTAATTTTAATTCTATTAGCGATATTTGCGTATCGGTATCGTATCGGCAAAAAGGCGTATCAATGCATCCCTAGTGTAGACATACGGTTCTATTGAATGTTTAATGTATTTTCACATTATTTTTTCTGGTTTTACCTATATTTATCCATTTGTTTGACGTGTGTGCTTGGGGATTTTAATATTATTGTCCTTTTGTGAATAAAAAGCAAAACGTTTTTATCATTCATTACTAACGAGTCGTACATATTTAAATTAAGTTAATTTTTTAAGGTAACTTTACTGAGAAGTAAAAAGTATTTTTTTAGAATTTTGCTGAATTTGAAGAAAGTTTTCAGAGTTTGATTTGAAGTTTTGTTAATGTTGATCGAATAAATGGTTATTTTTGTTAAATAATTTGTATTATTGAACAGGTGACGCGAAATCGACCACGGCAAACGGTAAAGATGACTTAGGCGGTGAAGACGTCAAAGATGAAAAGGCAAAAGCCGATGTCGATAAAAAGGTTTGTATATCAGTTCTAACAATGCGGCGATTCGTGTGGCTATATAATGATGTAGTTTTCGAACTGTAATTATGTTTTCGTTCAATAACAAACATAGGAAATCAATGTTCGCCGTTTATTCAACTAGGTACTCGATCATTAAATAGGTTTAACTTTTAGGAAGAAAATGGTGAGACACATGAAGAGGATGATAAGGAAGACGTGAAAGAAAACGATAAGCCAGCTAAAAAACCGGCCGCCAAGAAAAAACCCAAAAAGGAGGTAAGCGTATGCAGTTAACGACTACTAAACGTGTGTTTACTACTTATTTTTATTGTATTCATTAAGATAATTATAAATAAAAGCAGGTTTTATGTAGAAAACAAAACTAGTTTACCCATTAAGAGTGCGATCGTTCTTGAAATTGATTTAACACATTACATGGTCCTGAAATTAAAACATTAAGTAATACTTAGGATACAGAGGAAGAAGATGAGGAGGACGAGGAAATGGACGAAGAAGAGGAAGAAGAAGGAGAGGAGGGAGATGAAGAGGATGAGAAGAAGCCTAAGGCCAAGTGAGTAAATGCACAAGCTTAGATACAAATGTGTCACAAATATACACGTCTTTAGTACATAAGATGATATTTCAATAATATAGGCTTACTTATGTAGACGAAATTATGGATTATTTAAATTATTGTTATGTATATGGATTGACATGCATCAGTTATATTTAGGCAGCGCTAAGTCCGGACTCTGAGTACTAAAACCATTTTTTTTGTAAATCCAGTAAAGTAAAGAAACCGGCAAAGAAAGCAAAGGAAGGCGACGAAGAGGGTGATGAGGACGACGAGGAGGGAGAAGAAGAAGAAGGTGAAGAGGAGGAGGAAGAAGAGGAAGAGGAGGCCCCGAAACCTAAACCCAAGAAAGAGGTGAGTAGTCCCCATAGTTGAATAAACTATGTGGTCATATAAACATGTTAAGTTTTAAGAATGTAACTTTGAAGTTCTTTTCACTAAACGTCTCTTACCTTCACAGTGAATTTATTTTCGAAATTATTTAGGGTTCAAGATTGCAGCGTACTAATTCTTAAAGCGCCTCGTAAATAGTGGTGTCACTACCATATGGAGCCCGTGGTTATTTTTTTTGATGGGGCCCTATCAGTAAAGATCGTCGCGATGTACTCAGTTTACTTTTAATAAACTTCGAGGTTTTCAGCGTACTCAATTACACGTTGTATATGTCCCACTAATGCCACCATAATGATTCCTCTCTTACGCGAGAGGGAATGGTCTATAGTCCCCATGCAAGCCCAATGCGTATTGCATTCGTCCATAGAACATAATGCATTTATCATGTATTGGATAGCTTTTCGGTAAAGGTAATGAAATAAAAATAACAAATGTTTGAGCTCGCGGCCTCTGGGGGCCCTGTGGTATTTTGTCAGCCTTGCCACCATATTGTTACTTCAAGGCTCGTAAACCTAAACGTACTCGAGCCTTTGGTGGGCTTTAAAAAAAGTTAGCATTTGACATCAGGTCCTTTATTTACTTACTTAACTCATAGGAGTTTTGTTTCGACAGCCAACTGAGCCTCCGGTCCCACTTCCGGCGGGCAAAGGTATCCCCCTGGGTCACATCAGCAACGTGGAAGTATCACTCTCCAGGTTTAAAACACAGGACCAGAAGCTTTTACATCAGTACTTGTATGGAGTAAGTATCATTACTTACAGTTTTCAGTAACTTTTATTCTCTGTTGGAGCAGTTCTTTGGTTAAAATATTTATTTATTTACACTTTGTTACAATGATATACAAAATTATACATATAAAAAAGCAGGTTACATAAGTCATTATTAAAATAGTATTGTGATATACAAATGAATTTTACAAACCATTCAATGATAAATAATTAAAGGCCGCAATTGCTTGACTACATTTTTGCCACATTAAAAGATTGATCAAAATGAATTTAATATTTTAGAAATCCTAAATAAATAAATCTTTATTCTTGAGTGTAATTGATTTTGAAATTAATTATACTTATGTAGAATTGTCTTCAGTCTTCTTCATTAATATAATAAAGTTTTTCTCTAAATCGACAATATATTTTTGTGTAAAATTTTTGTTGTGGGTACTTTCAGTGAACTTAAAGTATTTTTTATCAAATGCTTTAAAATTCACTTTAAATATTATATAATTGATTATTAATCAATTATACTCAAGAATATAGATGTATTTATTTATTATTTCTTAAATATTAAAATCTGGTAGTATTCTTTGATCAAGGTTTTAAACTGGCAAACTAAAATGTAGGACCGGGTCTCGTAAGAGGCGTAATACGAAAGAGAATCTTTTTAATAAAATGTAAGAGATAGAATACCTGAAGACAATGCCAGGGGAGAAGAGAGTAGTGTTTTATAAAAAAAAGCTTTTAAACTGAACTATATAAGGTTTAAAGGTATTTATTTTCATAAAAGACAATAGTCCTGAGAACTTATATACTAAAGATACAATTTATCACGTCGTGGGTCATTGAAGAGCTTCAAGGATGAATCAACGAAGTAGAACTGAGGTGGACTTTCATTTAGGTAGAGAATAGGAATCACTGAGGAGATGGTCTTCTAGTCTTGATATTGCCAGTAAATCAATTCAAGCAATTACCAGCAATTTATTCTAGATCTAGGAGTTAAACGCTGCTAGTTATTTCGGCTTAAAGGATTCATCAAAGAACATAAACATTGTTAATTTATATTTCTTATGTTTGTTTTAACTATTGTTATCGTAGCAACTGTGTCTGGACCGTAACGTGAAGAGGAACATTAAGAAGTTCAGAGGCTACGAGTGGGCCGTCGGCTCGTCCGACTACAAGGCCAAGCTGGAGGAGACCACCAAGATGGAGCCCAAGCAGATTAGGACCATGTGCGAGATGCTGGATCTCGATAAGAAAGGTATTTGACCTTACATTACAATTAATAATACATATGTTAAAATAATAAGAAATTTTTTGACTTGGTAACTATGATACGTTCAGAGTTGTTCGGATTTATAGCTGCAGCTGAGTTTTAGCGTTCCACATCTAAGCGTTTCTGCCGCGCACCACTTGGGCGACTTGGATCCTTCAAGAAGAACGTATTAAAAGGCCTGCAACGACTTGGGAGCCTCCAGCCTGTTTGCCTCCTATTACATAAAAAAATCATCGTCATCATCAACTCTCATCGTGCAACTCTCATCCCTTAGACTTCGATTCCCGGCTGTGCACCAATGGACGTTCTTTCTATGTGCGCATTTAACATTCGCTAACGGTGATGGAAAACATCGTGAGGAAACATTAGACCCAAAAAAATTTAAAAATATTGATAACGTTACAGAAATATGAGGCCCTGATCAAACTATTTAAATAAATATAATGATTTTGGTGAACAATACGGCTTTTGTTCATACATTCAGCCTTCCATATCCGACCAATCTATAAGTATATCCTCGATATCCTTGTCAGGTGGAACAACAGAGCTGGCAGCCCGCCTGGTTGGCTTCCTGCAGTGCCCCACGGCCAATTCGCCTCACGCGAGAGGAGTAGCCCGGCCTCCGCCTACGGCTACCTCGACACCTGGAGGCAGACCCCGGAGATCTGTCGCCGTCAAAGTTCACAATCGAGGTAATTGACCAATGGAGTAGTCTTAGAATATTTATATAATATATAAAGGCAGTCTCAATGGTTTTCCTCATATTGTTTTATTGGGATATTCTGGGAAATTTTTTTTAGCACGATTATTTATAATAGAAAACGCAATTAATTCATCTACCACAAAATAATGACTGTAATAAACTAAATCTCATAATTAACTTAAATAAAAGGCAGGCAGGCAGTTTATCCTACCAAATCTATATTATGTGTTTAGTATTGTCTTTTATTACCATAGCTTTTACACATTTAAAAACAACAGTTTTTTTTTTACCGGATTTAAGCTATGTATTATAATTATTTTAGATAATTTTAAAATTTTCCCACGTTTCGCGGACAAAAGGTGTTGAATGACAAAAAGTATCACAGCTGTAGAGAAAGTTGTATTAATTATTTAACATAATAATAAGTTTTTACATACATATCTTAAATCCGGTAAAAAACTGTTTTCTTTCTATATTATGTGTTATTTTTTTCCACATAAACAAATAGTTTAATGGTAAAATGCTAAAAGCAATTTAGAAATTACGAAATAACCTTATAAAGTTAAAAAAAATCAATATTTCATATAATACAAGGAACAATTTGCAACTCAAAAGCGTCCAATACACGGCAATCACCGCCCGTGTCTCTCGTTTTCCACTCTATAATATTTATTTATCACAAAATAAATATTAATAAGGAATATCTAAAATGTTTTGCAGGCTATTCAGATGAAGAGTACGAGTCTGATCCAGAGAAAATCAAGGGACCAAAACTACCCAAGGAGGGCTCGGAAGATTCTGATGTAAGTTTTTCTAAAGGATTAACCTTACTTCCACATCACATAACGAATCAGTTATTACTTAGTTAAATGTATTTCATAAATGTTTGAACCTTTTTTGTATATATTATGTAATCTTTGGCTATATGTTTAGTATAATTGTTTTTTTTTTAATCTCTTAGTTAATTATATTGGTCACAAATGAAGTGAAGTGTTTAACTTAGTGTCAGCACATGTCTACACAATACAAAAAAAAATATTGAAACTATTAAGTAACATTGTATAACAGGGGTCATTCAACCCGAGCGGCTCAGAAGCGGACTCGGACTTTGACCCCGAGGTAGGAGAGGGAGCCGGGGTCGTCGGAAAGAAACGCAAGAGCAGCGGAAGGCGTCGCTCCTCGGGCAAGGCGGGCAAGAAGGGCAAGAAGAGGGGGAGGAAGGCCAGCGGGAAGGTGATAGATCGTTTATTTCATTTCCAGCATTGTTACTTTGTTGCCATGGTTACCCAGTAATTAAAGAGATGCTGTTTTTTGAAATGTGGGAAGATATATATATATATAGTATTTGTTTTAATTCATTATGTATTAAGAAATAAGAAATTAAATGTTCCCGAGGCTGAATTATATAATATTCGTATTGGTGAGTTTTATCTATTTATTGGATTTTTGCGTAACAGCCTGGGTGGATCACGGTTTTGGAATTGGATTTATTTTTTTGACACAGGGAAGCAGAGGTCGCGGCCGCAGGGCGAAGTCGGACAGCGAAGCAGAGACTGAGAAGTCGGAGAGTGAGAGCGATGGAGACGGAGAATCTGGCAGCGAGGGAGAAGAGTCTGATGTGAGTGTTTTATTATTTCACTGTATTTATTTGTTATATACGAAACGTGTCTTTGTCATTAAGTAGCTGTTTAATGAAACATGTTGATGTTTGAGATTTCGTACGAACTGTACGAGTCAAAGCTGTAGATTTTGCTCACTCAGGCTATCTTAGAATTATAAGCGTGATGATCCCTATGTCTATGTATACGTGCCAAGGTTCGTACATTCTTGCTCGTTTACAATCTTGACAAATTCCTATGTTTGTACCTGCCATGGCTGTACATATCGATCACTTTTAAGCGTGACGATTTCCAAAATCGTCGGAGTTACGTCCCGAGAGTATAGCCCGACGCAGGCACTCTCTTCTACATACAGTTATTCGTTCATAGCGATTAACTAAATCATGGGAGTTACACCCCGAGAGCATAGCCCGACGCAGGCACTCTCTTCTACATACAGTTATTCGTTCATAGCGATCAACTAAATCATGGGAGTTACACCCCGAGAGCATAGCCCGATGCAGGCACTCTCTTCTACATACAGTTATTCGTTCATAGCGATCAACTAAATCATGGGAGTTACACCCCGAGAGCATAGCCCGACGCAGGCACTCTCTTCTACATACAGTTATTCGTTCATAGCGATTAACTAAATCATGGGAGTTACACTCCGAGAGCATAGCCCGACGCAGGCACTCTCTTCTACATACAGTTATTCGTTCATAGCGATCAACTAAATCATGGGAGTTACACCCCGAGAGCATAGCCCGATGCAGGCACTCTCTTCTACATACAGTTATTCGTTCATAGCGATCAACTAAATCATGGGAGTTACACCCCGAGAGCATAGCCCGATGCAGGCACTCTCTTCTACATACAGTTATTCGTTCATAGCGATCAACTAAATCATGGGAGTTACACCCCGAGAGCATAGCCCGACGCAGGCACTCTCTTCTACATACAGTTATTCGTTCATAGCGATTAACTAAATCATGGGAGTTACACCCCGAGAGCATAGCCAGACGCAGGCACTCTCTTCTACATACAGTTATTCGTTCATAGCGATCAACTAAATCATGGGAGTTACACCCCGAGAGCATAGCCCGATGCAGGCACTCTCTTCTACATACAGTTATTCGTTCATAGCGATCAACTAAATCATGGGAGTTACACCCCGAGAGCATAGCCCGACGCAGGCACTCTCTTCTACATACAGTTATTCGTTCATAGCGATTAACTAAATCATGGGAGTTACACCCCGAGAGCATAGCCCGACGCAGGCACTCTCTTCTACATACAGTTATTCGTTCATAGCGATCAACTAAATCATGGGAGTTACACCCCGAGAGCATAGCCCGATGCAGGCACTCTCTGCTACATACAGTTATTCGTTCATAGCGATTAACTAAATCATGGGAGTTACACCCCGAGAGCATAGCCCGACGCAGGCACTCTCTTCTACATACAGTTATTCGTTCATAGCGATCAACTAAATCATGGGAGTTACACCCCGAGAGCATAGCCCGATGCAGGCACTCTCTTCTACATACAGTTATTCGTTCATAGCGATCAACTAAATCATGGGAGTTACACCCCGAGAGCATAGCCAGACGTAGGCACTCTCTTTGACTGTTAAATTGTATTCATTCGGTACATAGCAATTAGCACGTCATTATTTCGCTCATATTCTATTGTAACACGCGAGTGGTAAATATAGAGTAAATCAATAAATCTCTATTATTTAAAGCATCCTGTTGACCCAGGAACCGTACACGAACAAAATGTTTTCATAATTTATTTATTTAGTAATCCTACTGCTAACATAAACTATATATACCCAAAGACTAAATACATTATATAAACAGAAAATTTCAAACATTTACGAAAGGAACAACTTATAAAATACATTTAACTAAGTAATACCTAATTCGGCTGTGATGTGTGGGATGGTGTGACAGTGAGGGAATGTATGTGAGAATGTGTGTATGAACGTTTCTGAAAGAATGAATAATGATATACAGGCTGTCCCAAAAGTCGACGTCAAGTCGAAATTTTCCCATAGGTAATGCCACGCCAGTTATCAGAAAAATTTAAAAAAAAATTAAGTCATGTACTTTTGAAGTAATGGAAATTTTCCTTTTATTCCAGAAAATGTACACCATGTGTCAGTTTTTTCATTCCTGTTGTTACAAATATTTACTTTTTTTATAATTTTTTTTCTCTTACGTCATCCCGAATAGTGTTTGATGTAACCTATGATCCTAAACCATGTGCCGATCACTCCAACTTGTAGGAAAATGTCATTTTATACCGTACCAAGTTTTCAAAATTAATTTTTCGCACTACTTCAACTGATCGTCCTGAAAAAAAAGTGTGATCGGCACATGGTTTAGGATCATAGGTTACATAAAACACTAATCGGGATGACGTAAGAGAAAAAAATTGGCAAAAAGTAAATATTTGTAACAACAGGAATGAAAAAACTGTCACATGGTGTACATTTTCTGGAATAAAAGGAAAATTTCCATAACTTCAAAAATACATGACTTAATTTTTTTTTTAATTTTTCTGATAACTGGCGTGGCATTACCTATGAGAAAATTTCGACTTGACGTCGACTTTTGGGACACCCTGTATATACATATGTGCTAGAATAATTTTAAAATGTTTTATATTTCTGCCTTAACAGGAGCCGAAGTCGAAGCGCGGTCGGCCGAGCGGGTCCGTGGCCAGAGGACGCAAGGGCCCCCCGGCTAAGATGGCCAAGACCTCGCTCGCCAAGCGGAAAACGGCCTCACCGCCAGGTAGGTTTCATCCTTTGCTTTGTGATACTGTAACTTATTATTAACCTAGTCAGGATAAAAGTTAAATTTTTCATGAACTTTTCGTCAAATTGTTTCTTCGCTGTACTGAAATGACACTATTCTTTTGAGTTTTGTATACTTTTAGGGAGTAAATACAAAACTAAGTAAAAATTTCAACATAAAGATGCCCATAGACAATGTCTCTTAGAACGTTCTTATAAGTTAGTATAGTTGCCCAATTTCTGTACTACCCTCCTGTGGTATATTTGAAAAAAAAAACAATATTAAATCAACTAGTATGTCATTTTAACGTAAACATATTATTACATAATAATCAGTTCGGGTTTATCAAGAGTCGCTTGACAGTCGATGCCGGTGTTGAGTTATATAGATATATAGTTAAAGCTTTGGAGGATTCGCGTGACGCTTTAAGTGTTTCTGCGACTTTCTAAAGCATTTGATTGGGTCCAACACGAGACCTTAATTGGGAAACTCCGTCACTATGGCATCAATTATACTGCACACTGAATCTTCTGACTTTCTACTTACACGGTATAATTCAGAAGGTTGAAGTGAACGGTAAGAGGTCCTCTGCGTCGGCAGTAGATATGGGGGTGCCACAGGGTTCAATTTTTGGCCCTTTCCTCTTTCTTGTTTACATAAATGATCTATCTTTCATAGTAGAGAAAAAACTGATGATACATCCTTGATTTTCAAAATCAAATGACAATAAACAAATTTTGACGATGTGAACAATGCTCTTTTGTTCGATTATTATCCATGGGTTTAGTATGGCTTCGGTTTAGTGCGAAAAAAAAAATTGCATTAAATTTTCTGGAAAAAATGCAAGGGTCATGGAAAAATAAAGATAAACCATTTATAAATGATGAGGAATTGATTGTGGATGATACAACTGTATTCCTTGGAATCACCATGGATTGAAAACTTCAGTGGTTCCCCTCTTATTAACGGATTGTTGAAGATTGGCTAAAATTTGTAATTCTTTTGTAAGGGATACTTTTCTTTAATAAAATCCCAGAGGCTGTTTTATCTCTTGACTTTTAATTAATTTAATTAATGTATTTAAAAAAAAGGCTTACTAAGTTAACGATTATCTAGTTGTTAAAGGGTAGTACTAGACAGGCTTCTTCTAATTAATTTGCGATATTGGTGTCAAATTAAGTGTTGTTTATAATGGCATGATATTTCACCATTTGCCGTCTTGTGGTGTTGGTTTCTCGTGCCAGATTGTTGAGCCTGGGGGAAGGAAGATGCGTGACATGCGCGCTAGGCTTAGTTTTGTTAACTGGGAAGCCGGAGAAGTTGTGCTTACGCAAATTTGGCGTTGGATTCCCTCAAATATGGTTCAGTGAAACGATGGCTGGCTCACACGTCACGCCCGTGAACATTTGCCGCTGGTATATTGAAATGGACATTTGATAAAACACTTTATTTTTTTACAATATTAACTTCGTTTGCTTTTCGTGGGTCATTGTTAAATAAAATGTTTAACGTATAAACGTATTTTCAAACAGCTAAAAAGAAGGGAAAGCCAGGCAGGCCAGCTGGGAAGAAGGGAAAGAAGGCATCCTCCGACGAAGAATCCGGAGAAGGAAGCGAAGAGGAGGAGGAGGAAGGTAGCGAGGAAGAAGAGAGCGGAGAGGAGAGTGACGGCGGCCCGGCTGATAAGAAGGCTAAGAGACCGCCTACTGTGAGTCTCATTTGAATTTTATAATGATATTTATTTCAGACATTTTATAACAGAACGATCTTAGTTTAATTGTTTATTGGTTAACTTACTTACTTAGTGTTGTCTTAGTGGCTTCAGGGTGCGACTCTCATCCTTAAGGTCGTAGGTTCGAGCCCCGGCTGTGTGCCAATGGACTTTCTTTCTATGTGCGCCTTTAACATTCGCTAACGGTGAAGGAAAAAACCGGCTTGCCTTAGACTTAAAAGTCGACGGTGTGTGTCAAGCATAGGAAGCTGATCACCTTCTTGCCTTTTAGATTGATATCATGTAACACATACAGAAATCTGAGACCCAGAACTAAAAAGGTTTTATCGCCACTGATTTATTTTATTTTACGCACACTTTAATACAAATTATTAAACAATGTTATATACTAAGAATATAAAAATACGACGAAGCTGTTAGATGAATAGAGGACAAACCTATATCCATAATTATTTATTCACACCAGAAACAAACAAATCGTAGTTTAACGTAAGAAGGCACACATTTTTTTACAGTTTATGCAAAAAACTTAAAAAAAACGAATACACAATAACATAATCAGTATTTTTTTTTACTTAATTTTTAATTATTATTACTATGTAGGTTGAGAAACTTGTATATTTAATGTCATAGTTTGTAAAGAATGTATATGTATAAAATAAATTATACAATGATACATATATGTAATCAATCGGTTATTAGAAAATGATGAGAGAAACAGGATCAGTCACCTAGTTTAATAAAATGACATATTTTTTACAATTTTATAACGTGTATCTATAGAGCAAACTCCTGCGCATGTTTTAGCGTTATAACGCTATAATTTTTTATAGTAAATTTGAGAAAAGAATTTTGACGTTTAACGGAGGTTTCACGTAAATTATCACCGAATATTTACATGGATTTTTATACTTTATCTACAAAATGCACTTTTATGTTTATAATCAAATATAATAATAAATTATTTATTCCCTGTGAAAGTGGAAAGTTATACAAATTTCAAAATTTAATTTAAAAACAAATTATTTTCGTCTACGAGTAGCTTTTAATTGTTACGAATTGATATTTATTATAATTTTTTAATATAGTTTATTAATAAATCATAGTTTTTTTTAAAAGATAATATTTAAAATTAAAAATATGGACAAAGCTGGTTACAGCATACATACGAAGAATATGTAATTTATTTGTTGAGGTGTTTGTGGAAATGTGTTATTGTGTATGTGATCTTAAAAATCCATTCAATTTGCTCTCAATCTCCTTCGAAAAGACGCGTGAGAATGTATATATAGATATAACGCTAAAACATGCGCAGGAGTTTGCTCTATAGATACACGTTATAAAATTGTAAAAAATATGTCATTTTATTAAACTAGGTGACTGATCCTGTTTTCACATATGTATCATTGTATAATTTATTTTATACATATACATTGTTTACAAACTATGACATTAAATATTCAAGTTTCTCAACCTACATAGTAATAATAATTAAAAATTATATATAGATATACATTCTCACTATATATATGAGCATAGTTTGTACCAAGATATGAAACAGCTTAGTATGATGGGTTCTATAATCGCGTATATTAGTTGAATATTTTAAGCAATTCGGAGCAGTGAATATGATTGGTTATCAAACCATGTAAAAATGAGGCCTGCCTGAAAACCATGAGGAACGTTAAGTAAAAATTTCTAAAACCATCCATCAGGACGAAGAGATAAAGAAGTACGTGAAGCAGATCCTGGAAGGCGCCAACCTGGAGCAGATCACGATGAAGACGGTGTGCAAACAGGTCTACTCGCACTACCCGGACTTTGATCTTGCGCACAAGAAGGACTTCATCAAGGCAACCGTCAAGTCGGTCAGTCAACTTTAACTTTGCTTTTCTTATCTTCGCCCAGGGCCAATAGAGCCTTTTGTAATGCCGATTTTTTTTGTACTTTCGATTTCATAATTCCTTTTTTTTATATAAAAAAATCAGTTTTTTATTTTGCTTTATTCACTCGCCATAGTATATTAATCCTTAAGCTATATATTGCGACTACAAGTCCAATTATTTATTAAATTTGACTGAACTGAACATTGGTTGTTAAAAAATTAAATACAAAGAGATGATTTTTTTCATAGATTTTTAATTAAATTTGACTGAACATTGGTTGTTAAAAAATTAAATACAAAGAGATGATTTTTTTCATAGATTTTTAATTAAATTTGACTGAACATTGGTAGTTAAAAAATTTAATACAAAAAGATGATTTTTTCATAGATTTTTAATTAAATTTGACTGAACATTGGTTGTTAAAAAATTAAATACAAATAGATGATTTTTTCATAGATTTTTAATTAAATTTGACTGAACATTGGTTGTTAAAAAATTAAATACAAAAAGATGATTTTTTTCATAGATTTTTAAATAAATTTGACTGAACATTGGTTGTTAAAAAATTAAATACAAAAAGATGATTTTTTCATAGATTTTTAATTAAATTTGACTGAACTGAAATTGGTCGTTAAAAATTTAATACAAAAAGATGATTTTTTTCATAGATTTTTAAATTAATTTGACTGAACATTGGTTGTTAAAAAATTAAATACAAAAAGATGATTTTTTTCATAGATTTTTAATTAAATTTGACTGAACATTGGTTGTTAAAAAATTAAATACAAAAAGATGATTTTTTTCATAGATTTTTAATTAAATTTGACTGAACATTGGTTGTTAAAAAATTAAATACAAAAAGATGATTTTTTTCATAGATTTTTTAATTAAATTTGACTGAACATTGGTTGTTAAAAAATTAAATACAAAAAGATGATTTTTTCATAGATTTTTAATTAAATTTGACTGAACTGAAATTGGTTGTTAAAAATTTAATACAAAAAGATGATTTTTTTCATAGATTTTTAATTAAATTTGACTGAACATTGGTTGTTAAAAAATTAAATACAAAAAGATGATTTTTTTCATAGATTTTTAATTAAATTTGACTGAACATTGGTTGTTAAAAAATTAAATACAAAAAGATGATTTTTTTCATAGATTTTTAATTAAATTTGACTGAACATTGGTTGTTAAAAAATTAAATACAAAAAGATGATTTTTTCATAGATTTTTAATTAAATTTGACTGAACTGAAATTGGTTGTTAAAAATTTAATACAAAAAGATGATTTTTTTCATAGATTTTTAATTAAATTTGACTGAACTGAAATTGGTTGTTAAAAATTTAATACAAAAAGATGATTTTTTTCATAGATTTTTAATTAAATTTGACTGAACATTGGTTGTTAAAAAATTAAATACAAAAAGATGATTTTTTCATAGATTTTTAATTAAATTTGACTGAACTGAAATTGGTTGTTAAAAAATTTAATACAAAAAGATGATTTTTTTCATAGATTTTTAATTAAATTTGACTGAACATTGGTTGTTAAAAAATTAAATACAAAAAGATGATTTTTTCATAGATTTTTAATTAAATTTGACTGAACTGAAATTGGTTGTTAAAAAATTTAATACAAAAAGATGATTTTTTTCATAGATTTTTAATTAAATTTGACTGAACATTGGTTGTTAAAAAATTTAATACAAAAAGATGATTTTTTCATAGATTTTTAATTAAATTTGACTGAACTGAGATTGGTTGTTAAAAAATTTAATACAAAAAGATGATTTTTTTCATAGATTTTTAATTAAATTTGACTGAACTGAAATTGGTTGTTAAGAAATTAAATACAAAAAGATGATTTTTAAAACATCGGTCAAAAATTTTCTTCTACGCTTCATTTAACCATCGTAAAGTTGATGATTAGTTTGATTTACATATTTTTTATTTACCAAACAGTGTGGTTCAAGTATTGTTAGGTAAATAATAACTGTTGTTTTTTTGTTGCAGTGTATTTAAGATGTAAAGAATAAGCGGAGTTAGTCTACGTAGCGTTATCTATTACTATAGTTTTAAAGGACATATTATTACAATAATAATAATATATTATCAGAATATATTTTTTTTAATATCCGCAAACGTGTGGAACGGATATCCGCCCGCTTTACGTTCAGGTAGATGCTTTTTTTTTAATTTTTTGCATGATTTTTATTGCTTTTTTTTAGATCCAGCTTACATAATATACGTGAAAATCTGTTCACTTATTTTTGACCTTTTTATAACGTTTAACGAATTTTGAGTGCTGTTTGTGTTAGTATCTAAAATTAGATTTGATTATGTATGTAATGTATGTATGTTTGTTGCAGCTCATATCATCGTGAGCGACTCGGCCGCACAGCATATTCGTAAGCCACAACTTAGACTAATTGTACACACGATCATACATTACCACGATTGGCATATTTTTCATATTTCAACAATTTAATTACGATTAGAGCCCACATTGTTTAGTTACTTTGTAAATTGTACGATTGCAATGCACGACCGCTTTGTACCAAATGCAAAAATTACCTTGAGGTATATATATTTACCTGTTTTATTTAATACATAGAGACTAAATGTATTTTTTGAGCGTTTTTTAAGTCCTGGGTTTGAATCTCGGGGTGTATCTCGTGTTGGAAATATGAGAAATATGTGCGCGGTGACCGTTTGTGTTTTATTTGTAGACGTAAATCCCGTAGGTTAAGTGTAACGTATAGAATTTAAGAATTCCCTGTTGTGATAGCTCATGCCGTAACCTTAATCCTTGTTTATCGGTTGTATTTTATAATTTGTGGAATGTATTAAATTTTTAACACTGGCAACTGGAAAATGTTTTTATTGACAATAAGATACTGGTAATGTTTCCAACATGTATTATCTACTTTCAAGATACGAGCTTACGAATTCCTAAAAGGCCGGCACTGTCAGTCTTCTGGCCAGTGTGAGGAGTCCATGGGTGTCACTCAATATCAGGTGAACCTAACCGGGGAGCCTTTGAAAAATATTGCCTTCATTATCTTCTAGATGTTGGTATATATTCGATCCTAGGACCGTTGAACCGACTGGAAATGAGATCCATTTGAAAGTCCCATTTGTGTGGCATTTGCAGCTAATTTCGGAATAATAGGATGCACAAAAAACCATTGAAACTCCAACTGTTGCCAGTTTCGCTCTCATCCTTGCAGGTGTATAGTAATTTTTATATTGAATTAGATTTTTTTTAGGCATGAGCTATCTCTGTCTTTAAAAGTACATGTCTACACTGTTTTGTTGCTGTTTCTATCGTTTGTTTCACTTGTTTTTAAATTAAATTTTATATGTAATGTGTGTCTGTCATAAATATCTGCATTTGACTATCGATTGAAGACAAATAGTAGTTTCCTACTAATTATAAAAAAACAAGTGGAGTAGGCGTGTCTGTTTGTATCGTTGTACATCACAGACCGGTCGGGCCCGTGTTCACCGCTAGCGCCTCTAAGTATTTCGAGAAATGTGTTTTCAAATTTAGTTATCCCCATATTAACCTCGGTTGGATTTGGATCACGTGTAAAAAATGTTGTTAATTGATTTTTAACTGAATGTAAGGTTACATTAAGCCTAGCCTATAGTTGTATTGACGTCTACTGAGCGAGATACTAATTAAGGTTCGAGTTAAGCGTACTTTAAGTGTGTAAATATTACACGGAGTGCAGATTTGGTAAAAACATCGGTGGAAAATTCCGTGAAATCGCTTAGTCTTAGCTTGGACATGTCGTTTCCTGTGCAATACACAGTTCGCTTCGGTGGGTTTCGCGCGTCGCCTTCGAGGAGCCCCGGGGCGTGGTCGGAGTCCCGCTGGAGTCTATTTCGAACGGGAGTCAAAAATCGAATATATTTTTCACCGGTGCCAAGTTGATGACTATTTTTTAATCAATTTACAGTAGCTTAGTTGCTTTGGCATTATTTCGCAACTGTGGCCGAACTTCGCTATGTCCGTGAACGATTGGGGCGCACCCTGACGCCTCGATGCCTCCCCGGGCGGAGGCCGTGTCTATATTAAGCCTCCGTCCTGGGACGCATTGACCGAATCCCCCTTCGGCCTCCGAGCGCGTCCCAATGTAGCTAAGATAGATATAATCAACATTAAATGTGTATTTGTGAATTTTAACCTTATTTTGGTTAAGTCTTTGGTGTAAATGGCTGGACAGTAGTGTCGACGGAGCGAATGACAGGTTTCCCTTTTACAATTGGAGTATAGAATAAAGCGAATAAAACATTGAAGAGACTTTTATTTCACCAATATTTACATTTACGATTACATTTTGTACAATTAGGCTACACCAAATAAATACTACGGAGTACTTAATACAACGGGCCAACTGATTTGGACTAATTGTGATTTAACTAGGATCCTGTGAGGTGTGGTCAGCGTGTAACAGTTGACATAACAGAATAAATCAGAAATTCAAGACAATGGCGGTTTGCTTGACATGTTTTAAATTCTAACAGCTTTTATTGTTTATGTTTGTTAAATACTAAAAGAAGCTACTTGGTTTTACAACAAATCAATGATTGCAAAACGTATGAAATTTTTGTTTAATCATTTTTTTGGAAAATAGTTTGGGGCCATTCAAGTATTACGTAAATAGATTTACTGCAATTAATCCCATCAACAATAATAGTACATAAACGTGTTAATTTTTTGTACGAATCCTCGAAAATGAATTTCGTTTTAAAGCAGAGACAATGTGTGTTATAATGTTAATAATTACTGTTGACGTAATCGCCAAATAAAAAAAATCAAAGACCATTTCTCCCCTATAGTTTTTATAGCGTAAACTTGAACGGCCCCCTTTGTTGTCCTCCAGACCTCTAAAACCGGCCCTGGTTTCCTTGCAAATATAGCATTGGGACTAACATTTCATCTATCCGTATCCATTGGTATAAAATAAAAATAAGTCAGCTCTACATTGTTTACATAAACTCCCATCGGTTTTGTTGTTGTTTTGTATAATTTACTAATAATTGGACGGATTTTTTTTTAAATATAATACAAATTTTAGTCTCAGTGAAACTTATATAAATATTCGCACTTAGTAATACGATTAATATTGCGTTAAATCAATCGCGTTATTATTGTCCAAAGGTAATTTAAAAGTTTGTTAAACTAAATAAGTAAAATTTGAGCAAAAACAATTTGTTGACTTGATATTAATTCCTTTGCACTCGAGCAGCGCACAACACATTTGAAAAGTCAACTTAAGCGACGCCGATACGGCGCCCGCCCTTTTCTAGTGTAGACACGAGCAGTGAAAGAGTGTTGTAACCCCAGCAAAATATGGAAAAGGAAGGCTAGGCAAGGCCCATTGTGTTCGCCATGGCTACTTGGCATTTTAAAGGTCCTGAAAGATGTTTATCTAATTTGGCCGAAATCGTCTCGAGTTGGCGGCTCATGCGAGCGAACAATGCCTCGAGTGCAAAGTCTAATGTAATAGTATCTTATAATAATCGTTAATGAGGTTTCCTAAGCAATAAATTAGTAAAGCAATTGTTTAAGGATAATATGATTGACCTTTTCATAAAGGTTTAATCATTATTACAAGAAAACATCAACAATTGACGTAAACTCATACAATTTTTTGACTTTGATTTCTTTGAACTAACAAAAAAACTAGCGATAAAACTATGGTCATAAACAGTGTGTCAGTGAAAAATGACAAGTGCCAAACTGACAGCTGTTAACTCCATATTGTTCAGTCTTGTCTATGGACCACAGATGGCAAAACTATAACTTAGTTTCCGGTTTAGGCCCAGGCTTCCTGGCACGTCTAGGTCGCCTATCACACGCCCCATAAACGCCGTCGTATCTCTCATCTCGTGGGATCATGTCAGGGGGTCGGTAGAATTCACCGTACGTTTGTGGATGAAGCTGACTCGCTGAACAATTTGAGCGTTGATCGCTTTCATTGTCTCCGCTGTCGACATCACCTAGAAAATGCATAAATATCAACAAACAGAACATAAATATTAACATAAATGTTCCATTTAAGAACTCGAAATTGTAATATAAATTAAATTTCACCAATTTAACAATATAATATTTACTAGAAAGCCAAACATTTATACGTTTATCACATATATTTATTTAAAAAAAAACTAAAATCCATGAACAATCATCCAGCCATCAGCCCATGCAACAATGTATATATAAAAATATTTAAAGAAAGTTACCATCACTGCTATTATTGCTGGGAAGATTAGCGTCCCTAAACCTTGGCCGCCTTCTCCAGTAGCGGAACTCACGTGGTAACGTGTACGAGCGAGGCAGAGATATCTGTAAAATCATTATATTATAGATTGGAAACTAAGCTACCTAAGCTCCAGTGTCGGGCATAAGGGTCCTAGAAAAAGCTATTTAAAAAAAGACTTATACGTAATAAAAATAATATTTAGGTAAAAATAAAGTACGTAAGCCTTCTAACTAGGATTCCCTGTGTGGTGGGCATTCTTATAATTTGACATGTTGACGGTAATTGACAATAAAAACCGTTGTAAATTAATTATTTGTAAGGTAAAAGCCCCAATAGATTATCACTCCATGAATTTGTATATCCATATTCACACTATTTACACACTGTATTTACACACTAATCATAAAACAAAAAAATCTGGGTTTACTGTATATGACGTTATGCGACACAATTGCCATCTAATATGTAATTACTAAACGAATACATCAACCAATAGCGTGTATTTTTTCTCGATCTACCTTTCACACTCTCTCTCTCCCTTTTTCTTCGACAAAAACGCTGCACATCTTTGTGACTCTAATATTATTATTATTGCGTCTCATCCGTAAACATTTCACCCTAATACGCCTAAATAAATTTCGCATAATTTTTAGATAACACTCAACAACTAGCATAGGACAGTTAAACATGTTTAAGATGGTTAGCGAATGTATGAAGTTAATTGTTTTTTAAGAGTAATTAAATATGAAAGTGCTTCTGAAGGATAAAAAGCGTTGGTCGAAGAAATTGGGCTTTGGGTATGTTATATGTAGGTTTACGTTGTGTATGATGTACAATTATGTTAAGTAGCGGAATGCTTTAGTTATTAAAATTCCAATATTAGTAGAAACATATAATATATGAACGAGCAGTGTTGACCTTGGCTTCAGCATGCGACTCTCATCCCTGAGATCCTAGTTTCGATCCCCGGCTGTGCACCAATGGATGTCTTTCTATGTGCGCATTTAACATACGTATAAGGGTGAAGGAAAACATTGTGAAAATCGACTTGCCTTAGACCTAAAAAGTCGACAGCGTGCGTCAGGCACAGAAGGCTGATCACCTACTTGCATATTCGATTAAAAAATGACCATGAAACAGATAGAGAAATCTGAGGCCCAGACCTAAAAAAAAAGGTTGTAGCGCCATTGATCAATTTTTTATATATGTATACGGCGTTATTCATTAAACAAAATTAACTGTGTTTTAACGATTTCAATAATGTCCCCTTGAAAGTTGATGTTCAGTAATTACACAAAGTCATTTAGGTTTAGACATTGAACCCAGTTTTCGGTCTAAATGAATTGTTGTGAATTTCATTGGTACAATAAACCTTTTGTATATAAAAAACGGTGCTGAACTTTTAGCTCTGGGCCTCAAGTTTCTCTATCTGTTAATCGTTTATTATTCTAACTATTCCTTTCAAGTATCACGTAAGAAGATTTACTGCAATTTATTGCCTCTCATTGAAACCAAAAGGCCAATACTGGTTATCTATTATCACCTTTAAATTATACTAAACAGATATTTATAAAAATATTAATACTAAATTACTAACAAACACTACTTTAGTATAATTATGTACCACTAATTGAGTCTGAGATGGAATCTCGTGAGCTCTAACCAAACGTCATTAATTACAACGGAATTGTATATTAATATACATTACACACAGTAATCGAACTCGTAATCAAAGAGCCCTTGAATATGGTATGTAATATATTATAATAATTAATTATATTTGTTAGAAAATTACAGGTTTCTATAAAAAAAATTAAGAAAATAATTATTCATTCCAAAGGAATTATATTTTTTTTGTGCATCTAGTCTATTTCTGTTGGGAACGGAATTTTGTCCTGAAAGTAAATTCGGCATTTACAGGCCCCATATCAAAAGGATCGGCGTTCGGACTACTTTGTGGTCCTTCGAGCCGGACTATGTAAATGTTCTCACCTGACTATCGATATCACTGGGCGGTCTGGGCGTCTCACGCGCATTCTCCGGACTGGATTGTTCCGCGCTACTGCCGCCATCTTCTTTCTTTCTTCTAGACGATAACAAAACCAAATAAAATTATTTAAATTTCTAATTGTCGCGTTTAACGAAACATTTGCTTTGTTCATAACTAAACGTACCCATAAGTACTGGGCCAATGACAGCAGACTTGTCTATTGCACCCCTCCAAATAATGCGGCGCCAGCAATATTTCCGGGGTCCTACATCTTTGCATTTTCTTAATCTGCTCGATTTTCTTTCCTTGCAACCCTGAATATGGGTAGACACAGTTAAACTGGCACTCGTACACCCTCAAATTCTCGGGGTTACCCTGCACATTGTCCTCGTATTTAAACTGGTCGTATTCCTGTCTGTCCTCCGTGTATTGCCTTTTATCTGTGGCCGTGTCGTACGTGACGTCCGCGAATCGCGGACTGTTAATTCTGTTCGCCTCGTACGTCCGGCTTATGTATGGACTTTGTCCGTCCCGTAGATTTGCTGGATTTTCGTAGAATGTTCTGTCTTGAAACTGGCGTTTCTCTGCGTCCGTGTTTATTTCCGTGTACGTCGGGTAGTTTGGGATTGGGTAGTTTTGGTAGGAGTGGGTGACTTCTATGCTCGGCCACGCTGGTTCCGCGTGTGTTTTGGCCCTGGGTATAGGTTGCCTCTGTAGACTGCTGTAAATCTCTTCGACGGCTACTGGAGTCGTTTTCGCCAATTTCCCCTGTTTAATCTCTTCTTCAATAACTCGTAGTTCCGCGAGTTGTTTTTGCTTCTTCTCTTGTAGTTTCTGTTGGATGTTGACGCGGGAGCCGACGCTTGAGCCTTCGTTTTCAGATGAGCCGCCCTGGAATTGGGAATGTGAACGATATTGTACCCATTATATATTGGTTAAGACTCTCCATATATAAAATATTATAAATCATACAAACAAAGAGAAAATGCAGATAAAGTGTTATAAATACATTCTAATAATTAAATAATAATCCTAAAGAAAGAGTTGACGAATATTCTTCCCTTTTGTTCGAAGGAAGTACAATAATTTCCATAGTCCCGTAAGAAATTACTCTTTCTTCGACTTCAGAACAATATCTAGGTTTTAACCATTTGTGAACCCATTTGGACGACACTTAAATAGTTCCCCGAATTGGTTGGATTTAAATCAAGACCGTCTCGATATGATATTTGGTTCCCGAGATAACTATACTAACACACATACTGAGAGGCCTAATTACATAATTTCATATAAAAATTCCATTCCAAGTAGGTTGATACAAATAAAATCAATTTTGTTTATATTTCGAGCTTTATTCAAGCTTTATTTATGTCTAAAATGACGATAGTAAGGCAAAATTACATATTCCTTCAACTGGAACCCGCCCCACACCTAGAAAATAATTGAATATGAAAGGATATTTTGCTTACGAGCCATGCCGTTTGAACCCTTACATGATGATTGTGAGCCGCGGGTAAAGGTCTCCGCCAGAAGGCAGCAGGTGCGGGAGCCGCGGGAGGTGGCACGAAAGACGTCGGCTTCTTTTTCTTTCGGCCATTTGCAGCACTATATAAGGGATATTCTTTAACACAGTCTTTCAAAAGGTTTATCTCCGGTTGCATCAAATCAATATTTAGACATTATCTCAGTACAATATTATGTTAAGGACTTTTTACTTTGACATATGAGGGGTAAGACTCAGCGTTAAGTCTAGCTCCCGTACGTCAAAAATCAATTGAATTGAATTTTTTTGAAGCAAGTAACAAGAAAAATTAATAAAATATAAACAATAACACTCACCTGCTGTTAACAGGATTAGTGAATCTACAATTGAATACCCCTGGTATTACGGTGTGGTCATTTTGACAGGACTTTCCTAAAAAATCATGCCCATTACAGTCCCGCAGTCTGGATTTTTATTTTATAAATATTTTGGAGAAATAGCCTATGTTATAATATAAAATATGTTTCATTACAAACAACAATAAAAAGGTTTGCTTTAAAAACAAAATAGTGACGTTACAACCTTATTAGCCTCAGATTTATGTATGTTTCATGATATGTCAAATAGGCGAGTAGGTGATCAGTCTGGTCAGTCGACTGTTTGGTTCTATGGCAAGCCAGTTTCCTCACGATGTTATTTCTATGTTAAATGCATGAATGGTACACTGTCGGGACTCGAACCCACGACCTCAGAGATGGGAGTCGCACGCTGATGTCATTAGGCCTCTGCTTATTTTTTAACAACACACTAAATATTGACAATGACGTAATTTAGTGACTAAAGTAAAAATGCAATAATCTTGGCACTGGTGAGTTCAAAGGTCTTACCGTTTTTATTATTTGAAGAGGCATTGGTACTGTTGGTGCCTTGTTGGTCTCCCAACATGTAGCCAAGTCGTCTTACGTGAAAATACCTAAAATATTATTTATTTTAATTTTACTTTCCGTATTATAAACATTGAAAAAAAACAGGCCGCTGTCTTGCATGGTGGGCTGACAATCTTCAAGAAGTTGGTGGAGAAGATTGAAAGAGAAATGCTTAAGATAGAGAGAGATGAAGCCAGTCTTTTTTTATTACTGTATACACATTAATACATTTTAAGTATACATACAGTATTGTAAAATGAGGCCTAATAATTATTATTACAAACATTTTTAACGTAAAGTATACTAACGAAACTTGGATTTTCAAAAAACAAAAGCCAAAATACGCTCGTGGGTGCGATAGAAAGCAGTATTCTCAGAAAACCCAAAATTATTGATGCTGAGCATTATTATGCCCTTAAATGGAGATGGGCAGCCCACGTGGCCCGTTATACAGATGACAGATAGTCTAAAGCAGGTCCAAAAGGAAAAGGGAACAAAGGAAGACCAATAGAGCGATAGGCTGACGGGATCGAGAGGGAGCTAGAAGAAATTGGATGGAGATGACACAAAATAAATTAGGGTGGAAAAAGTTGGAGGAGGCCTTTTCCCTTATTCCCAGGAGCCGCCCCTATCCGGGATCTTAGTTAAAATTGTGTTTATATCTATTTGTATTAAATGTATGTCAATACGATGTGGTGTGGATGTGTGATAATTATTATTATACTAACTAAAAGGTTATTTTCTCGTTGACTTTGAATTTTAAATAAATATAAATATTATTTTTAGGCAATCAAGTAGTTTTAATATATAACATTTGCACACGCATTTTGATTCTGAAATAATATATTTTATTTATTATTAGGTTTTACTCAATATAATGCGGGGTTTAATTTTTTTTATTATTAGGTTAAAAAAAATTATAGCTAGAAAATATATATTAATGCAATGCTGTGTCATAGAAGATCGAGTAGAAAATACCTATAATAGAGCAGCATACAGCCGAGTCCAGCCAAGAAGGCGGCGGCTGTCGCAGGCGCCAGCCGGGAAGGAGGCGGACCCACCCTGGCCCCGGACCACCACCAGGCGGTGATCAGTATGCAGTTCTCTATGCTCATCACGCAGTAGAATATCACCTGTGTAAAATCTTTATAGGAGACATTGAAGAAGCAAATCGATTTCCTTCTAGATTAAGAAAAAAATTGCAGAATACCGCCGTTCATGGTCTCTTTTAATGCCGAAGGGTTCGAGATTGCGTTGCCGGCCTTTATATACTTTAAACTGAGTCTAGAACGCACCTGTCTAATTATTTCGATATTTTTAAACATGTGTCAAAAATTTGACAGCTGACATCGATTTTAGAATTACGCCTTTCTTAACCAAAATTACAATCATGCCAAAATATATAAATACCATTTTTTGTCTATGATTTGTGTCCTGAAGGTTGATGTACGCGAAGACATAGACAAATGCGATGAGAGCCGAGAGATACGCCTTCCTGGGACGACTGATTCTCTCACCGTGGAACACATTCTTCGGTGAAATCAGCCAAAGGAACATTGACACCCAGTGGAGACCTGAATAATAATAAATAAAAAAAGTACTTTTTAGTGGCCGAATTTAGTTAAGCTGCGGAACTGTGTACGTTATTCGTAATAAATTCGCATTTCAACATCAAACGTATCGAACTTTGTAAGAAATCATTTTTTTTACAATTTTTACAAATGCCTCAATAGGCTATCTCGCTCTTACAACTTAATTACAAATATTGATGTGTTTATAACAGTCTACCAACTTACCGTAACTTTGTTTTGCAGGCTCTTAATGTGGTTTAAGTTTTCATTTTGTTTGTTTGTTAATGTTATTTTTATCTTTCAGTTTTGGTTTATTATTAATTTTAAGTTATTAGTATTATATATGTCGGAGAAACACCTTCCCCAGTGACGTCATCAACAGTGGTTGCAGATTTGGTGGGCGTCATGAGGGTGAAGCGCGAGCACAAAACACGACGATTGTAGTTTTCACAATATTTTATTTACACTGATGATACACTGATATGTTATGGTAGTTATTAATAATAAATTATAAGTTTTAAGACCGAGCCGTGAGTTCAATGCACCAATCTAGCGACAAAAACTCAGGGATCTAACTCCATCCGTCTCCACTTCAAAAAGGCCCCGTAACAACCAACGGACTGGCCTATACATAGATGGCGCTTCGACCCCACTCGAGCAAAATGCTCTGCTCTCATTGGTCGTTTGTTTAATAACGATTACAATCTTATAAATTAGAAAAACGTAACTAATTTTAACTAAAATCACTAATTTGTTAACAGAAATATGTTTTAGGTTTTATAATATCGTAAAATCGCGTATTAAGTTAAATTAAGGTTAATGCAACGTGTTTAAATGATAAAGAGAATTTAATGTGTTATTGTACAATCAACAAGCAACTCGTTGAATGGCTTCCTCCGACATATATATATTTTTTTGTGGTCGTTTGTTTAATTGTCTTTTTTCCTTTGATATATTGCTTATGTTCTAATGCAATTGATGTGTATGTGTGTTAAATTGGAGAAGTCATATTTTCTTATATTTTTGAGGCATACATTGTTTAAGAATGTATATATAAATAAATATAAAATATCATAAGATATGAACAAAATACAACTTAATTATGGTGCAGCGAAAGACGTCAAACGAAATTAACAGACTAAACGCAAAAGCGTTCACATAACAATTTTTTTTTATGTAATTACTAACACTAGTCTAAAATAAACTTTTTCTTTTTCAAAGTGACATTTCCCCTTTCCATTTAACGTCAAACTCTTTCTTACGTCAAAATATTCACAGTCAGTCATTTGAGTTGTTTTTATTACCTCAGCAGGAGCTAGTAATATAATCCAAAAATACGCACCTATAACTAAGAAAACCCAGTATTCATAGACTAGAGCGTACACGGTGAGGGAACAAACGCGAGCTGATATGGTCCCGAGCCGCCACAGGAACTGAAATAAACGTAATTCTGTGATTCACGAAAATATTACCGTAATAGTTAATCAATGTCATTATACTCTTTTGTCTCTTTCTATAGAATTGTGTTGAGACTGTGATGAGAGGAGACAAAAACGTGATTTTATTAAACGATAAAATTAGACTTTATATCCCTTATAGTCAAACACGTTAAGTATTTCATAATATAGGGGGATACAAACAGGGTTACGGGACAGCTATGAAAGGCAGTTACCGCAGCCCACACTTTAGTGAATAGTTTTAGTTGCGTTGCCGGTATTTGAAGGAGTAAGCTCTCGTTTTAAAGAATTAGAGGCCGTCCAGTCAGGAAGACCTCCCCAGAGTCTATTCCAGTATTATGTCCGCCAGAGATGTGTTATCTCCAGCAGCCATCAAGGTGGTGCAACTGAAACCTGAAATATTGTACCTTACTTAAAAGGCCGGTAAAGCACTTGCGAGGCAATGTAACTATCCATGGGCTGTATCACTTAACATCAGGTGAGCCTTTTGCCTGTTTGCCTTCTTTTTCATATAACTTACTTGAAATATAACCCCAAGCCAAGTGAGTACCAAGCGATGTACGTTCTGCATCCGGACATTTTTGCTGAAACTCGCCAACGCCCAGCACACGGAGAATAAAGACAAACTAGCTGATATAACATTCAGTTCGGCAAAGGCTCTATTAGCTGAAAAAAAAACCTCCGTGTCAATGTTTGACTAGCTATGTCTTGTGACGTTTAAATTCCGTCGTGATGATAATTCGATTATCCAACATACAGCAGCACAGGAAAAGAAAAATTTCTACAGAGAGAAACAGAAACTTTCCTTAAAATAATATTAAATTTATAAAGCTTGAAAAGTGATGATTTTAGTCTTATGGAAGCTTTTCCATTTCGCCCAGACGTCAAAGAAATTTGTCGATAATAACTTGAGACAAATCACAGAAAAATAATATTTACGAGGGACAATGACAAGTAACAAGCATAGAACCCATAGAGTAGCTTCAGTTATTAAAATAAAAAAGTCATTATTATACTGTTACGAGCTAGGGGATCGGATAGAAAATGCCGTAAATTTATTCAAGGGTTTATTTCTTGAAAAATCAATGAGGAATTTATGAGCACAAATTGATTGCAGAGATGCACTAATTGCACGCAAAATCACAGTCACTAAATACTTCACTTATGCACACTTCACACAGTACTTTATCACTTGTATTCACACTTTATCGCTTCGGTGTTTCGCTCTTGTTATCGCATTCAAAACTATAGTGACCAGTCGCGTTTCGGCTCGCTTATATATCCCTGGGAATAATTCTAAACATTATTCGAGAACTTTCTAGGCGGGCTTGCTACTGAGTAGCGATTGCACAATTCTAGAACGTCCGCACTCTGTCTCTTTCGCACGTTGCTCCGTCCTTGTCGTACGGCGTTCTAGAGTGCTCAGTTTAGTTTCGAGAAAGTTCTGATCTTCTCTCTCTCTCTCGTATCATTTCGTCCTTGTCTCACACCTAGAAAGTTCAGTCTGAAAACGCCTGAAAACGGGTCCCCTGAAAACTGCACCACTCTACTACACATGTTCTGAAACCGACTTAAAAACAGGTTTCAGCTTCCTGAAAACTAGGGTAACATTATGGAAATTACAATTTTCTAATATGTGATTGACCCTCTCCTGAAACGGTCAGAAATCATATTACAGCCGGCTGAAAAGTTCTCTAACTAGTGGAAAAATCTAGAAATATTGCAGTCGACCCGTCTTCGTAACAATACGATAAATATTATGACAATATGTGATCAATATAATCTTAAAATTAATGATTTTGAAACAAATTGTGACTTAACCGAGTAATGGAAACAGAACTAAATTGTAATCGTTTTTACAACAAAACTCCCAAGCGGGAGAGAATTAGCACTGAATAAATTCCAAACTCTCGTTAAACGTATATTAATCAAAAAAGGATTTTATAAATTTGATGATATTTTTAAAGATCCTCCTTGGGATTGATTTGTTCCACTTCTATTATTTATGTCTACAAACAATTTGTATGACTCGAAACATGGCGATTAAAAGAGAATTTCTTGCCAGTTCTTCTAGCCCGCTCTACGCCCTTGACTTGCGAACTGGTTATAAATATAAATTTAGAATTAATTTAACATCTTTTTTGTTGAATTTCATAAGTGTACTTGGTTGGTTGTTATAAAGTTATTTTGAGTTTAGAGTTATAACAAACACAAAAACGTGAAACGAAACGTCGACTCAAAAAAATTAAAACTTTTTTTTTATTTCTGTCTATGGCCAGTATTAAAAAAGTAATCATACCAGCTGGTTCATCAATATTGGGTTCAGGTGTCACCCCCAATTCCGTGGAGATTGGTTCACGGTGAGCTTCCTTCAGCAGAATATGCAGTTGCAAGAGTAACATTGGCGCTGCTTCACAGAACGCGTGGACTAACCGTAGCATGCCTGTTAAATAACAATTTCGATCTAAAATTTATTTTTAATGAACATGATGGTATTGGATCCTAGAATGACAGTGGATGAAATTATTGAGTTAAGACAGCAGCAGCAGCTGGAGAGCCATGGCTTCTGCCAACGCCATCCGGAACAAGGCGTGAGTATATAGATGTTAGAAATAAAACAATATAAACAAATATTTAAATATGACAGACGGGTTGTCATTAGGCATATAGCGGGTTTAATTAGAGATACTTTTGACCAATCACAATCGTTAAAAACGGGCCTTTAGTCTCTTGTTTCACATTCTCAGTTTCCTCTTTAAAGCTGCATTCGTTATTATCCAATTAATAAATGAATTGTGGCACTTTAAATTAAATAGTATTTACATTTAAACAACTAATTAACACAGACCGAGAACGCACATATAACAATTCTTAACTATATTCTCAAATACATACGCACACACGCTCACAGACTCACACATTCACGCATACTCAATGTTTTTTACGACTTATATTTGATTAGTTATGAATCATTAAGTCTACTTTTTCTTTAAAAACACTGCTTTAAACATGTACCACGTACCACGGAATAATTGTTATCTATTTACCCATAACACTACTCCCTAGTGTGGGGACAAACGTTACATGAATTTTGGCACAACCATATTTCTGTCATGAATAAAGTTTTTATTTATTTTTATCCCTTAAACCAATGTATCTGTCGCAGTAAAGTGAATCAGAGAGTTAATTCAATCTCTAGACATTTAATTAAATATCGAGATTCAATCAAGTCGCTAGCATTTTGATTTAAATAAAGCAGCGCGGAAAACGTTTAACTATCCGTCTGACCGAAAGCCAGCGTGTTGATTAACAATGTAAAACAAGACTCCGCCATGATTATTTCATTTGTTATTGTTATTTCGGTGTGATCGTGAAGAACTGAGATCTTGGAAATTCCGTGTTTTGCTTTAATGTAAATGGTTGGGTTAGTCTTGTTGCCTAGGAACGTTTAGTTTTTTTTTTGAATGGAATCTCGCTGTTGGCCTTAAGGGCCTTTACAGCTCAGCTCGGGCTGTTTTGGCGAGCGTAGCTCGGCCAGAATGGCGTTTTATCCCGCGGCTAGCGCAAGGGGGTCTCCTGTGAGACTCGAACCTCGGCTTGGGCAGTCGCGGGGTGGTCAATCGCCTGAAGGGCAGGACGGAAGCTCACTGGAGTGAGCGAAGTACGAAGTAAAGGTCCACGCCTTCGGTCCCGATGAAGGCGGCTTTTTACCCTAATCTGATTGGCTATTTTTATTATTATTATTGGCCGCGCGGGCGGCTTTTAATTTATTGTTCGCTACGGTAATTGGATCGTCCGGATCCGTTAGTATGTGTCGGGGCCTCCTACGAGCCCTTTTTGTCGGGAATGGGTAATAGTTGATGCTTTTACGCACCAGCGGATTGGGATGGTGTTTAGCCTTGTCAAAGTGGCGTGTGGACGCCAACTTCATCCATTGGGCTATGGTAGGGAGCTCCAGGTCGTGGTGGAGATCGACGTTTCTCACATAGAAGGGCGCACAGCGCACAGCAGAAGCACCTGTAGCCGGTGAATAGGGGAGGGGGAGGAACGTTTAGGAGACTCGTTAGCCGTTTCGTTCACTCACTTGTCTGACTGAACTTTAGCGACTTGATTGAATATTAATGTTTAATTAACTGTCTAGAGATTCAATTAACTCTCTGATTTACTCTACTGGGACACATCAATTTTCAGATAATAGATTGCAATAATTCATAATTTACTTACATAGATCGCGCACTTGATGTTTCACACGCCTAAGCTCAACTGGAACCAATAACCTCGCGTACCTCCAGAGGACTCCCAATTGCAGACAATGCAACAATATAGGCAGCCAGGGCGGTCGGCCTTTACGACCCTCGCTTGCCCACCACATGTGGAGGTACCAGCGTATTGACAGCACCTACGTAAAATATATACATATAGGCATAACAAAAGCATAGAACATACGGAAACCTGTGGCTATCAGTTGTCAGAAACTATTATTGTTTCACTAGGATTGGAACCGTCAAACCGTAAAAGGATTGTATCCCACTTAGTCATACTGATTTTAAAAGGTATTTACTTATGCTACAATTGTATTTAACTGTTATGGAAAAAGATTAGAAGATGTTTTCCCTCATTGTACCTATCCGAAGATAAATATATAATAGGAAAAAATATCAATACTTAATACCTGTGATATCAATAGTGATGTGATAACTATCGACAACGTCGCAGCAAAGGTGCCCTTATAACCCCGCTCTAAGAGAGCGTAGCCCATGACAAGATCGAATACTACATCGCAAAAGTACCCGGCTAACGATATCACGTTGAATAGAACGTCGCAAAGGGGCAGAAATTCCGCCATCATAGCATTCTTCTACGTCCCTTGTTTTAAACGTTGCTGCATCTGCAATGTTAATATATTTTAGTGAAAATCTATGCATCATAAATATATATTTTCTTATTGGTGGGGAATAATTTAAAATGTAAATTATCAGTCTTAACAATAAATCTTTTTAAACATTAAAGATACAACGTGAGTTGTAATTTAAAACATTTACTGTTAATAATTGCGTACAAAGGGAAAAAGTTTATAGTCTGTGCTTCGACGTCAGTGTATGTCATAATAATGTTCTGTCAATTGTCAAAACCCAACTAACGCCGACTTGTGGTTATTAAAAGTGAAAATATTATCATATATTCCTTATAATAATTTTCAGATGCAGGAATGTCTAATTACACAGATTTAATAAGTAAAATTGGCAAAGATAGTTCAAGAGCTGCATGTAAAAAGTGCGGTTACGCCGGACATCTTACTTTCCAATGTAGAAATTTTATAAAAGTGAGTAGTTTCGACATCAGTACTAGAAACTTATGTTAAATATGTTTGAACAAATTAGCAACAGCATATTTTTGGTTTAATTATATAAAGTGTATACAAAAACAACTTAGAGATTACTTAGAAGGGACATAATATTGAATATGGTCTTTATAAGATTACATAGGAGCGAAAATATATTCTAATTTAAAACAGGTAAATTACAATTAATAATTTGTTGTTACAGGTAGACCCAAATAAAGAAATAGTATTAGATGTAAGCAGTACTAGCAGTGATAGTGAGCAAGACTATGCAACTCCACTGCAAAGTTTGCGAGAAGCTGAGCTCAAACAAAAGTTGGAAGAAAAATTAAAAAAAGCAAAGGCAAAGAAGAAGACTAAAAAAAGAAAAAGAGAGAGGTACATTTACTCCCATTATGATGTAATGTGTTTTATGTTTGTGTTTATATTACATAAAATTCTATTTTAAATAAATGATAAAGCCATACATAGCATCCTTACCAGATACAGAGTAATAAAAGATTATTATTAAAAGAATAGTTCGTACAAAATTTCTTTTGAGTTGGCTGGTCATAGTCTTGTAATGTCAAATTATAACCCCATTAAATAACTCATGTTATGATGTTCATCATTACCCTTGGTGATAAAAGATAAAATCATAAGGTTGTAAATTCTTAAGGCTTTATCAGTACTTAAACTGACCTTACCATTTACAGATCGACTAGTACATCATCTAGTTCTTCAGACAGTAGTAGTTCCCACAAAAAGAAGAAGAAAAAAAAGAAATCTAAGAAGTCTCATAAAGAAAAAAAGAAAAATAAGAGCTAAAAAATTTTGTAATGTTGAAAATATAACACTTGAAATGAAATAAAATGTGTTCAATGAGAATATTAAATTGTCTATAACTTTGCTGACTGATGAATAAATCTTTTATATAATATATATTATGTTTTTATTTATTTAAGTTTTGGTCTAAATTCATTTTAATTATTGCTGTTGTGTCTGTTATCCCTACAATTAAAAACAATTGAATAGAATTTCAAATCAAACTAACAATAAATATCAAACATATTATTGCACAGTGGACCAAATGGGTGTCAATACGAGGAATCCATTTATATTACTGGAAAGAGGTGGTAAGACATGCTCATGTATAAATACAAGATAGACTAACAATGAATAAATGATTAATATGTATGTGAGATATGTTCAATATATGTGTGGGAAAAATCTACAAAAATACCTAAATGTAATCCTCACTCACCAAGATGATTATAACTTGTTATGTATTAAGGATATACAATATTTATATAGACGCAACAATTTTAATTAATAAAGAAAAGTTATCGGTAAAACATATTTCTATGTTTCTGCCTCTTATATCATATTAAAATTGTTGAACTCAGAATAGACATAAATTATTAACTCAGATATCACACATCACTCCTGAATAAGTTTCAAGTTAAATCATCCATTACAATCAACAGATTATTAATAAAACTGCAGCTTTGATAGCATATTTTGACTAATTTTTTGTGACCTTTTCAACAATTAACATTATGTGAATACCATGATTTTTTCTAATTTAGTCTAAGCTTTTCAGAATTCTTTTACACTATGTACTATTTAAATCCTCACCATTTAGTAGTTATTGAGTTTATCGTGTTCATAAAGACAGTCAGATGCATTTGGTGGATTTAAGTTTATTATATTTAAGGATGCATAATATATATGAGAATGACAAGTTCAGTAAGAATACCTTGCTATGCTAACTTTATATAGTATTACTAAATGTTATTTG
This sequence comes from Pieris brassicae, assembly GCF_905147105.1. Classification (NCBI taxonomy): domain Eukaryota; kingdom Metazoa; phylum Arthropoda; class Insecta; order Lepidoptera; family Pieridae; genus Pieris; species Pieris brassicae. The sequence continues at coordinate 22,280,371 of NC_059667.1, read as the reverse complement.
TTGCTATAACTCGTGCAGATTTAAACTATATATAAACAACTTAGTTTAAGTTATTTAACCAAAATATTTTAAGTTCTCATTTTCCAAATTACTTTTGATATTTCTATAAGATTAACTATAAAAATTAAATTTTCTTGTATGCAAGTTGAGTTCACATTAGTAACATTCTTGCTTCATGACTCAGTTACAAGTATTTGTCAATTATAAATTCAATGCACTGCACAAAAACAAATGATCGCAACCACAAGTATACGAGGGATATTGGAACAGTAATTTTTATTCAATGAACTATTCAATATAATTCATTAAGAACTAGTTAAGTATAAAATAGAAAGTTTGATGGTCAACAATTCATCACATGTTTTAGATTATATCTTGGACGATATCGCAGATGACCAATAGTTCTCGCAAATGAATAATTTTAAAGAGTTAACATTTTTGTACAACGTAACAGTTCAAGTTTAAAGCGTAAATACTTAAAAAGTTCCCATAAACTTACTTTTAGCATTGGAATTCCATTATTTTCTTCCAAAGAACGTTCGCAAAATTCACTTTCTAATAAACATTAAAACACATAATATATTTACACTTAAGCTTTGAAATTATATAACACATTAAGATATCACATTTTATTGATAAATATTTTGGTTAAGTTACAAAATTACAACAAAGTTTCTATCAAGTACATGTCAAAAGTTCACACACAGTTACGCCATCTAGCGGGTGGCATGCGAAGTTGACGAAAGCTCGATCGATTGGTCGCGGGCCGCGCGCGTTGCACGGCTTAATACAAGTAGGTATAAATTTTGTCACAATTCAATGAACGCAGTGAGATTAACAATTTGAATTCTTGCTAGGCTTTGTGCTTTGAATCGTTTATGAGTTGAATGTAATTCTTTTTGGTGAGAATATGTCTTATAACAAGATCCTGATCTGTCATATGCCTCAAAGGCTTTCTTTTAGAAGCGACGTTTGATCTAAAAATAAAACACAGATTTTATTATTATTAATATGAGTCCTTTGATACGGGTTTTTCATAAGATTATTTGAATATTATATTATAGTATTTCTCAAATACAACAAATGCTTATTAATTGAATTTTAAGTGTTTTAAAATTAAGTCATTCGCGAATAGTTAATTATCAGCGAAAAGAAAGTGGCAAAAGACACGAAGAAATATTAATTTATTTAACGAACAATTTCACTACATTAAAAAGACATTTAATTCTGACATTTAAATGCCTTAATACCTTAAGACAATTAAGTACGCAGGCTTGTATTTAGATGTAATGACCATATTATACCTAAGTATTTATTTATTTCATGGGATACCTATCTTTTACAATACATACCTTATACAATGGGCACTACAATTATTGAGTAATATTAAGAATCCTGGTAGTGCAAAGTCTAATGTCGCCCTTTCTTGAGCTATTAGTTTAATTAGGTGCAAAGGATCGGCTGTCATATCTGATAAATTACAGATCCTATCCTGAAAGAACAAGTGGATATTTATTATTAGGCATTTTTTTCAGGGTTACTATTTTATCACAGCATCGAACCCAATGCCTTCACCAAGTCCACGTGGAAAAACAGCCGTTGTGGGATTTGAAATCGTAGTAGCGTATATTTGTTATGTCGAACACTGACCCGTCATTATAGTTCGTCAATAATCACCTTGATAATTCAAATAAATTGAAAATTATATTTTTTGTAAATAAAATGACGCGTAGCAAATAAGAATTATGTCTATTAGTTTATATAACTACTACGCCAGTTCTTTTTCCGCACGGACTCTAATCGGTTTGAATAAAACAGATGTGAAACTGACAGTTCTGCAACGCACTTATAGATAACTATAACATATAAATAATAAAGCGTGATTCTTCACTTTGAAATGAATTTTACTGGTAGATATGTAATAAATAAGTACGTAGTTAGTAATATATACTATATATATCGCTACTTACATATACAATAACAAAATATTTATATTAAAATAATGATACCTCAGTAAGTGCCAAAACGTCCAATCTTTGTGCCTCTAAATTCGCTAAAGAATCTTTCGTGTAACGTTCACATTGTTTGCCAGCAATTTTAACACATTTTGCATACATTTGCTTGTTATAAAGACATTTAGACTCCATTGCCAGAGCTGCTTTCGTTGCCTAAGTATAAGATAAGTTAGTTACCTACGTTTACATCGTAAGTTATTAAGCCTTCATAATTCTATAAATTGTGTACAACTTATTGAATATAACGTTTACACGGCCTAGAAGGTTTTGCTTCTATGAAATGTTGTTAACACCTCGTAGTCCTATGGGGTTTGGAGCGGACACATTTGTTTCTGCGTCAATGTTTTTATTTCTATAGTGAAAACGTTAAACGTCGTCGATTTCAATTAAGACATTCTGGTTTCTGTATGGATTCGCAATTAGAATCTTAAACACGCAAACACTGCTCTTACAAAGTAACATTCATTGATAGACTTTATAAAAACTAAATCAGTGAGTTTTTAAACGAAATGTTGCCAAACTCGTATACTTCATTATACAAAGTCGAATCCGTGTAAAAGGAATTGAATTATTTATTATCTATAAGAGGTTAATCTCCAAGTGACATTAAGCTAAGCCATCAATTTCACTCGTCATAAACGACGGATACCGCGCCTCTAGCCTTAAATATTTATTGAATAACGTCGGATATAGGGCGGACCAATTCGACTTAGGGTACCTAGGTAACACTGAAAATATTTAGAAAATGACAAACGGGTTAATGTAGAAAGTTGGCAATACTTTAATTTTCGTTCCTCTCTACACATCGATAGAACCACTGAGAAAAGCAGTGGGTGCTTCCCTAGAGGTCTCCTCTATATCATTTTCTTACGCTTTCACCGCATCTTCAGGACTCGTAAAGCGAATATCTCGAATTTTATCTTTAGTTCTTGGATTTAAATAAAAGTCACAGGTCTCTCGACGCCTGCTATAGTCAAATATTCACCAGTCCATGCGAAGGTGTTTCTGGTTGTCGGTTAAAGTATTGGGAATCCATCTGGTACAAAGCTTCCTGACGCCTAAATGTTCGTGTAATATTTTTTGAACTTGACTCATACTACTACATACATACATACTTAGCCTCACCCGTATCTGCATATAGGTCACTCTCTTATCTTTCTCTATCATGCGACGCATTGCACTGATGTTATTTTCAGTGGTTGCTGTTAAAGTTCGTCTATCACGCGGATCATTATTGAGATTGCTTCATTAAGAAATGTTAATCGCAACCTATCATAGCTTTGCTGTTGAGTAAGCCCATAACGAAAGTCATAATAAATCATTGACCGACATTTTTTCGCGTTAGGTTCATTTCATCACACACACTTGTTACACACAAGAGTTTTCGATTTGCCGCCAATTCACAAAAACAAATGACAAATGAATGCAATATACGTTAGGTTACCAAAGAGTTCTACCAAAATTGAAATTCAAAAAAGTTTTCATTAGCAATGTTTCTAACTGGCCAGCTCTAAACATATTCAGTGTTACCCACGCTAAGAAACGTGCGTTAATTCTTTAAATGCCGGCAACGCGAGGCTTCTGGCATTGAGTGTCCACGGGCCCATTTGCTTTTCTATAAAAAAGCACCATCAAATATTGTAGGCATAAAATATCCCTGACTTAGACTGAAGGTACTCTTGTAACATTTAATAAAAAAACGGAATTTTACCTCTTTGATATCCTTCAGTAATAGCATTGATTGCTGATTGTAACTATCATATGAGTTCAGCAAAATATTTTTTGCCATCAAAGCTAAGTCTCTCTGCGTCGGTACCTCGTATACTCCAAAGTTTGTAGGTCCTTCTTTTGGACACTTGAATTTAGACCTTTTTGTTGTTGTGTATATACTCATATTTTTTATATGTTCCGTGGTAGTCTATGAATATTTTGAAGATGTAGGGAACTGTGTAACAATTTTGCGTATTATTTGACGTTAAAAAAACTTACCAATGACGTCATGTTACGATATTGCTGCTTCTTAGAACTCCTGACTATGGGTAATGTTATATTTGTTAAAAAAGGTGTACTGGTAGTTATGGTTGTTGTTAAGGTATCGGGTTTCGTCTCATCAAAACCGGGAAACTGCTCAAACTCAGCGTACCCAGCACAGCTTGTTATTACCAGTAAGTTGAAGTCTAGAAAATCAATAGATACATTGTTATTTTTATTCTTTTTACACGCCATCTTTTTCTTGTCCCTACCACGGTTGATTCGAAGCCATTAATAACAAAAATATATAATAACGATAACAATGATAATTATAAATCTATTACAATTAATGAAATTCTGTAATAATCTTAGTAGTAATAAGGTAAATGTTGTAATTCTTGTTAGGGCACGAAAATATACACACAGTATCCGTAATAAAGAAATATATTCACTGTTTAACTTGGAAGTGATATGTCTGCTTCCTACCACGATACAAATTGGAATAAATCAGAAATGACCTGGAGCAGAGTGAGGTAAAGACAATTTGGCGCCTCGATAAGATGGCGGCTCGATCGCTCATTCAAATGACAGGAAATAGTCAATACAATGATTAATTTTTGCAATCTTACTCAAATAAATCAACAGTAAAATGAAATAATTGTACTATTTGCATTCATGTCTATGATATTAAAAGCCTTTTGTTAAACTTTATCTAATTTAACTTTATTTAACCAATTTCTGTAAAGTTGAATATATATATTGTAAAGTAAAATATTGCCATAAAGAAGCTTCACATCTTACGTTTGTACGCACACATTTTTTATTAATTGGTGTGATTTGGTTTAATTACCATTTTCAAAAATCAATATTAATATTTTACTGTACTGAATAAACTTTATAGTTTCGGAAAGATTTGGCTTCACACAGTAGGTCTAATATTGTACGTCAACGTGATTACTACACGTTTAATTGAAGTCATGATGTTCAGATTTCGTTTGAAAATTGACACGGCTCACGGTTCGTTCTTAATTTTAACAAACAACCCACAATAATAATATACATTATATTATATATGTGGGAATAGGTGTAAGTAGTATTTAAGATGTTGTTTTAAATAATAAAACCTATTTGAATATTGGTATGTCTTATTCACATCTCGCTTCCTCTCAAAGTGACGAAGACTACTTCAAGCCCTTAATTATCATGGTGAGACTGACCACTGCTTTGAGATAATCCCACCACCTCATACCTTTGATCCTACCCTAGTAGGGCTGTTACCTTAGGTCTCCCGTACTTATTTATATATTCACTGTGGTAAGTTTAGGTTGTTAGGTTCTTACATCTAGCAATATCATGTAGTTATCACTAAATAAATGTATGCGATTGCTAATACATTCACTATATATACTATACAGATACTCCTGACATTAAAAACATATAAATTTACCTACACATTTTACAGCTGTACACATGACAACAGCATATAAATATATCACGAATATATACGATATTTAAATATACTATTACAACATGCACACGTAGTTATATGTACAAGCAACCAAATAATATTAACTTATGCTGAGCCCCGTAGGAGAGAGACACTTAATCATAAAACAGTTTAAGGTTTTAGTTCTACGTAACGTCTCCTTCCTAAGTAATTAAAGCGACACAATAGGATGGAGTATAAAAAGAGAGATACATACGTGTAAATATAAGCATAGTTCCTCTGTTTATGCGAAGTTTTTTGCCGACTTCTACCTAGCGTGTTTACTTGAGAACTGTCGCTTGCAACTGAAAATTTACAAATATGCTCAAGATTAAAAGGTCGTATGAATAAATAAGTGTAAAAAACTTTACCTTATATAACCTCAAATCTCAGAAATTACAGCGTATTTTTTTATGACAAATAAAATTAATCAGTGGCGCTGCTACCTTTTAGGCCTGGGTCTCACTTCTGTATCAATTCCATCATGATCATTTGACAATCTAATAGGCAAGTAGGTGAGCCGCTTCGTGACACACGCCGTCCACTTTTTGGGTCTACTGCTTTCTCAGCATGTTTTCCTTGTAGTAAGAAAGTCAATACCTACGACCTCAGATTTGAATGTCGCACGCTGAAGCCACTAGGCCAACACTGCTTAAACATATCACATTAGCCCCCAAAAGCAATGAAACAGCAAATAAAGCCTTCATTAATAAAAAATCGTTCTGATTTGTGTTTGTAATTGTAAATACGTTACAAATGACTTTTGGAAAAAATATTTAAATTTATTAAACTTCCATGAAAACCCTGTTTTATTTATTGATATTGACATATATTTTTTTTTATTTATGAACACAACGTTGCATTACAAAATCAAAATTGAACATACTTTAAATTAAATCGAGGGCAACTGGCGGCCTTACGCTTTCGAGCGATCTCTTCCAGGTTACTGTTATATATCCAGTATATGTTACAAGTTACTTTTTATAAAATACATACTATTATGGGGAACATAAATGTTACAAAAAAAAATATACACTTTCACTTTTAGAAGCAAAAAATAACTAGCAAAACAGCGGATTAGGTAACAGGTACCTTTGCTTTTTTAAACATTGATCAGTTCACTCCCGAATATGTCAAGCACTGGATAAGAAGCATTTATTGTTATATTTTAATAGCGACGATTTTAATAGATATTATAAAGTATTATTAATAAGAATAAATTGGTTTATAATAGAAATTGCCAAGGCATTTAAAATATTAAGTTATCTCGTCTAACATTACGTCGAAACACGTTTTTCAACGAATCGGCCCAAACATTCATGTTTTCAAATGTTATTTGATCAACATTGATAAAGGCTTTATACGAACGGAAATGTGACTGCCTTGGGATTATTACGTTACACTAAGGATGTGAAAATTTCCCTACAAGATACCTATTCAATGTAATCAGGGTTCAGGAATTGTTGATTCTAGATTTATCAATATGTAGCGTAAGTTTGACAAAGACAAAGTACAGCATTTTTGGGTCTGGATTGTCTGACACACGCTGTCGAGTATTTGGATTTAATGCAAGCTGGTATCTTTACGTTTTCCTTCACCGTTCGAGCAAATGTTAAATGTGCTCATAGCCAGAAAAGCTATTCATGCCGGTGATCGATTTCAGGGATGAGAGTCGCACAGCACTTGATTAGTCTTGTTATATTAAATCTAATCAATTATGATTGAAACTTCATGACAAAACTTAATTGCATTTGATAACAGAAAAGAGGTGTTATGTGTTCCTAGTTATAGTAAGTGCCATTGGTTCCATGGTGTCTAATTATGCTTACTCTATGTAATTAAGAAATTTAGATATAATGTAGACTTGTAAGAAACCAACGTACATCATTGATGTGCCATACTTTGTAATCACATAAGTTTTTTGGAATTCAATTAGTTTATAAACTTGGATTTTTGTGATCTCCGGCTGCAATCAAAAGAGGATAAAATATTAATTGTATTTGCTGTTATTTATGTGAGGTTTTGTCTATGTTTATGTATTGGGAGGGCTAAACAAAATAAAGTAAATTTGTATGTCTAATGTCTGATACGTGTAATTAAAATGTGGCCCAATATACAAAAGTACAAAAAAGCGTCAAAGATTTCTATCAATATTTCATGACAAACAAGAAAAGTACTATTGAAAACTCAAAACCCGTTGCTATGGTTACCATGGAAACGCTGAATCAATGTCATTTGCGTGTGTGGAGCGTTATAGCTCGCTCAAATGAATAAACTAAGCCAGGATGATATTTCAGCCATGGAAAACCAACTGCGTAGTAACATGGACGAAGATAAAAAGTATTGGCGAGTGAACGACGTCAAATGTGACGCAATCCATACAGCAAAGACCTATGAAGAATTCGCGTAAGTATCTTTAGATTCTGTTATCAAAAGACGGCCAATTAGGAGCAGTGTTGGCCTAGTGGCTTCAGCGCCCGACTATTACCCCTGAGGTCGTAAGTTCGATCCCCAGCTGTGCACCAATGGACTGTCTTTCTTTGTGCGCATTTAACATTAGCTCGAACGGTGAAGGAAGACATCGTGAGGAAACCGGCTTGCCTTAGACCCAAAAAGTCATGAACATAATCAAAACAAAAGTAGGTATAGCTCAAGGAGATTAAAATTGGTGATTTTGAAAGTAACTTCCAAAAAAAGAGTATCTTCTAAAGTGTCTCAAGATGTCTATCTGCTAACCGGCATCTAATGTCCATTGCAATGTACCCTATGTAATGTGCAATGTCGCGTGAAGCGTCCCGAGCTGATGTGTGTAGAATCGTTGACCATTGCAGCCCAATCCCGTCAATCTCGAACGGGATCTCGTCATATTATGCTTCGGGATTGATCCCGAAAAATTACACGGGATCTCGCGAGAACGAGATCCCGCGAGATCGGGATTGCATTCCCTTGCTGTCATACTGTTTTTCTTCAGTTTCTAAATGGTTTTCACAGACTAAGCACATAACTAATATACCCAATAGAAATCAGTGTTTCAGTTATAATATTATTATGCATATTATTGGTATACACTGAAGTTGAGTATTTTTTAATTTTTTGTTTTTTATTTCAGAGATAGAGTCGCCGCTGCTCATTTACGACCTTTGGAGAGGAGTGACTACAAAAACAAGAGTTTTAGAGGATGGAATCAATTTGCGAGGAAGAGAGAATATGAGGAATAAAGTGTATTTGTAATTAATTCAAGTCAATTAAATTATAAATCAATTTTTGAGTTTATTTACCTGAAAGAGGAAATTACGTTTGTGTTACAATTGTGCCCTCTAATGCCTAAAACTATATTATGGCTGAGAGCATCTCCATGACGGTTTGGTAATGGGGCTGCTCCGTAATATCAGGTACATTACAAACCAGTCCCATGTACCCATCCCAGGAAGTAAAGTAATGTCCACACTGTATTATAAAACCCGTGACAAACTTTACTAAATATTCGAAAATATTAATAAAATAAAAGAAAGATAAAAACCATTACTAATGCTACCTTTGTTCTAAACTTTGCTATAAAGCTTAAATGGAGATGGATAGGGCATGCAGCAAGACTTTCAGATGAGGGATGGACCATGAGGGCGAGCCGCTGGGAGGCCCTTTTGGGAAACTATTCGGAGGAAGATCGCTCCGAAATGGGCGGATGGCAATATCGAAACGGCTGGCTGGATGCAGTTTGCCTATGGCAAAGACCTGAGATCCTGGTGACCTTCACCTACGGAAGGGTTCTTGCAAACTAATTTGCTATTAAACATTTAGGATTAAGTTTATTTTGATTTTGCAAGAAATAAAAGGCTTTTAATTTTTGTATTATTTATTAATAACGACTTTAAAACCTTGTAACAAATTGAAGTTATGATTTACAAAACACCGTTAAAATATGAATAAAATGTCCAACTTGGTAGAAATTATGGTTTGCTCTTAGGATTTGACATAAGGATAATAATTTCGATTTTCGTGTGGGAGCTTTCCTTCTTGGGGTTGTAGAAGCGGCGGTCGTTTCTGTCCATCTTCACCAATGGTGTGTTATACCAGCCGTAACTGTAATTAATATACCAGGATCAGAAACTTGCGAAAATGCGAAACTAGCATTTGTGATTAGTAGACCAATCTTACACACGATGTATGTTTTCGTATTGTTACGAAGACGGGTCGACTGCATGTTTCTAGATTTTTCCACTAGTTAGAGAACTTTTCAGCAGGCTGTAATATGATTTCTGACCGTTTCAGGAGAGGGTCAATCACATATTAGAAAATTGTAATTTTCATAATGTTACCCTAGTTTTCAGGAAGCTGAAACCTTTTTTCAGTCGGTTTCAGAACATGTGTAGTAGAGTAGTGCAGTTTTCAGGAGACCCGTTTTCAGGCGTTTTCAGGCCTAGGTATACCCCTTTGATGAAGGAATATTCTAGACCAAACTTTCTAGGTGTGAGACAAGGACGGAGCAACGTGCGAAAGAGACAAAGAGTTCGGACGTTCTAGAATTGTGCAATCGCTACTCAGTAGCAAGCCCGCCTAGAAAGTTCTCGAATATTGTTTAGAATTATTCCCAGGGCTATATAAGCGAGCCGAAACGCGACTAGTCGACTTTAGTTTGGAATGCGATAACAAGAGAGAAACACCGAAGCGATAAAGTGATTACAAGTGATAAAGTACTGTGTGAAGTGTGCATAAGTGAAGTAATTAGTCACTGTGTTTTTGTGTGTTATTAGTGCATCTCTGCAATTAATTTGTGCCCATAAATTCCTCATTGATTTATCAAGAAACAAACCCTTGAATAAATCCACGGCATTTTCTATCCGATCCCCTAGCTCGTAACATTTTGGTGTCAGAAGTGGGATAGAAAAATGCCAATTACTCCAAGGGAGAATCAAGAGGAGTCTGTGGCAGAGTCTCCAGCTGCGGAGGGAGTGCAGACAAGGGCGCAATTAGCACGTGACGTCGCCCGACGACAAAGTTTTGATGCGAACCGTGGGATGGGCGAAAGCAACGAGGCCAACATCCTTCTTGCTCTGCGTCAAATGATGGAAGAACAGGCACAGGCACGCCAAATGATTGAAGAACAGACACGGCAGGAAGAGCAGGCACGCCGTCAAGAAGAACAGGCACGCCGTCAAGAAGAACAGGCACGCCAAATGATTGAAGAACAAGCTCAGACACGTCGCATGATAGAGGAGCAGGCACGACGTCAAGAGGAGCAGGCTCGCCATATAGGAGAAAAACTTTGTGACCTGAAAATACAGGTAGATAAAAAGATTGAGAATTTGGAATCTAATATGGATTGTAAGCTATCCAAGCAGGATAAACGTATCCTTGGATTAGAAAATGAAATGCAATGCCTGAAGACCTCTGGTGTTGTCACGACTGTAGCACCACCTGGAAATGTGAAAGTGCCTCCCTTTGATGGTACATCTTCTTGGGGCGCGTACAAGCTTCAATTTGAGACTGTAGCACAGTCAAACGGGTGGACTGACGATCAAGCAGTTACCGCCCTTATTCTGGGACTGCGAGACGAAGCACTCTCCATATTAGATACCAAGAAAGGTAAGGTGACGTTGAAGCAACTGCTAGATGCCCTGGAATCACGGTATGGAGACGCACATTTAGAGCACGTTTACAGGGCTCAATTGAAGGATAGAATACAGCAGACAAATGAAAGTTTGCAAAAACGGGGACTTGAAATAGAGAAGCTGGTAAGGAAGGCCTACGCATCCTCACCAGATGTTGCAGACAAGATGTTGGTTCAAGCTTTTGTCGACGGTATTCGAGACCGTGAAACTCGAATGGCTGTGATCCTCGGTCACCATAAGGACCTTAAGGATGCTCTTGCCCAAGTGTTGGAAGTAGAAGCATTTTGCAAGGATCATCGACCTAATCGCATTAGGGCTGTCACGGAAAAACTAAGTTCCCAACGTGGACCCACCTGTTACCTCTGTAGGGAAATAGGGCATATGAGATTTTCATGCCCTAAAAAAGATCTCAGAGGCGAAATAAAGACTAGACGTGGAGAACCGGAAGCAGCGGGTGACTGCCGCTGAACAGCGGCAGGGAAACGAGTAGAAGCCAGGACCAAGGGGCGGGTGCTGGCCGGTTCTGTAAGGAAGGCCCCAAAAGTTATGATCACTCAAACTCAGGATGAGAATACCACACGATAACAAATCGATGGAGAAGTTAACGGATGTAGGTGTAAGTTAACCCTTGATACTGGAGCTTCCCGGACAGTAATTAGATACCAACTTCTGAAGTCATTTTACAAAAGCCTTTCTGGTGGAAATGTACAGCTCCTTACAGCTACTGGTCAGCACATAACCGTTCGAGGGGAAGGTATCGCTACCTTCCAGATTGGGGGAAGATCATACAGACATAAGGTGGTTATTGCTGACATCGTGGATGACTGTATTATCGGTTTAGACTTCATGAAGCATTACAACTGTAAGATTGACTTGGAGAACGGTACGTTCAAGTGTAGAGATGAGGTAATTTCTCTAAAAGGTAATACATTGAAGGGTGGGTATGACGTCTATAGATCCATCACTGAAAATAGTACAGTCAGTAAACAACGAGATATAGTTCAAGAAGTATTAGAGGGCTGTAAGGAAACCTTGTCGAAAGGAGAAATGTTGAAAGCAAAGTCTATTGAAGTCATTTTCAGACATGTTTGCTACACACGATGGAGATCTAGGAAGGACAGGTGTAGTTAAACATCGAATTGAGACTGGAACCGAAAGACCGATACGTTTGCGACCGCGACGAGTACCTGTCGCATATGAAAAAAATATAGACAAGATGATTACGGAAATGTCAAACCATAATGTCATCGAATCATCTTCCAGCCTTTGGTGCTCTGCAGTAGTTTTAGTCAAGAAAAAGGATAACAGTTTAAGGTTCTGCGTCGACTACCGTCGTCTTAACGATATCACAAAGAAGGACAGTTACCACTTACCTAGAATAGATGACACCTTGGATACCTTAAGTGGGGCAAAATGGTTTACAACTTTAGACTTGAAAAGTGGGTACTGGCAGGTAGAGATAGACCCAAGTCATAAAGAGAAGACAGCGTTCTCAACTGGAAAAGGACTATGGCAGTTTAAAGTTATGCCGTTTGGGCTTTGCAATGCGCCTGCTACCTTTGAAAGACTAATGGAGAAAGTACTGTCAGGACTGATAGGACAAGCCTGCTTAGTGTACTTGGATGATGTAGTCATCATTGGGAGAAATTTTGAAGATCACATACGGAATCTGCAACGGGTGCTCACCAGACTTCATAAAGCCAACCTGAAATTAAGTCCAAAGAAATGTTTATTTTTCAAAAGAGAAGTGAGCTACTTGGGTCACATTATATCGCAGGACGGAGTTCGAACAGATCCCGAGAAGATAGTTGCGGTGAAGGAATGGCCAGTACCTAAAGATAAAACTGAAGTCCGTGCTTTCTCAGGTTTATGTTCTTACTACCGAAGATTCGTGAAAAATTTCGCGGATATTGCAAAACCTCTTCACAAACTCACTGAAGAGAAGAGGAAATTCACATGGGATGGAGAGTGTGAAGTTGCATTTAATGAGCTCAAGAACCGACTATGTGAGACTCCGATACTAGGCTACCCGGACCATGATGGCGAATATGTGGTAGATACAGATGCCAGTGGAAAAGGCATCGGAGGTGTACTATCACAGGTAAAAGGTGAGCGCGAGGAAGTAATAGCCTACTTCAGCAAGTCGTTATCGAAACCAGAACGAAACTATTGTGTCACTCGGAGGGAACTACTGGCTGTTGTGAAGACGCTGCAGCATTTCAGTAAATACTTACTAGGTCGCAAGTTCCGTCTTAGAACAGATCATGCTGCATTAAAATGGCTACTTCAGTTCAAAAACCCAGAAGGACAAGTGGCTCGATGGATCGAACAATTGCAAGAGTATGGCTTTGCTACTGAACATCGCAAGGGTAGAGCGCACGGGAACGCAGATGCATTGTCTCGTAGGCCATGTGAAGAAGACTGTAAACATTGTACAAGACACGAAGGTAGAGTGGTTGCCCATGTGAGGATACTAAGAACGGATACCATTAGTCCAGATTGGTGTGGTAAATTAATTCAAGAAGAGGAACAACAAGACTCTGACATTAAACCAATTCTGGACTGGATGAAAACTTCAGCTATAAAGCCGCGATGGAATGATGTTGCATCTACTAGCACCACGACCAAGAGTTACTGGGCTCAATGGGATAGCTTAGTTCTCCATAATGGGGTGTTATGTCGTAAATGGGAAAACGCTCGTGGGGATGCATCTCATCTACAGTTAGTTGTGCCAAGATCCAAGATTCGCAACATATTGGAAATGTTTCATGACGGCTCATCAGGCGGACACTTAGGTGTAAAAAGGACTCTTTTGAAAATTAAAGAGAGATTTTATTGGATACATTGCCGCGAAGATGTAGAAGACTGGATTCGAAAATGTAAAGCTTGTGCAGCTGTTAAAGGCCCACAGTCGAGAACTAGAGCGAGTATGAAGAAATACAATGTCGGAGCTCCATGGGAGAGGATAGCAGTTGACATAGCTGGACTATTTCCGTTAACAGAAAAAGGAAATCAGTACATCATGGTTGTTATGAATTATTTTACGAAGTGGCCCGAAGTATTCCCTATTCCCAATCAAGAGGCAGTTACAGTAGCTGAGATACTTGTAAATGACGTATTCTCTAGATTTGGAGTACCCTTGGAAATGCACAGTGATCAGGGAAGGAATTTTGAGTCTCTACTATTTCAAGAATTATGCCGATTAATGGGAATTCATAAGACGCGGACTACTCCATATCACCCACAGTCAGATGGAATGGTGGAACGCTTCAATCAAACTTGGGAAAGGCACTTGGCAAAACTGGTGGACAATCATCAAAAAGACTGGGACAAGTATATTCCATTATTTTTAATGTCATACCGGTCTGCGGTTCATGAAACCACGAATGTTATTCCTGCTTTAGCCATGTTTGGGAGACAACTTAGATTACCAGCGGATATTGTAACTGGGCGACCACCTGACACACCGGAGAGTGTTACAGAATATGCTGCGGATCTGCGTAATAAACTGGATGAAATCCATGAACACGTAGGAGCATCACAAAGTAAAATAAGTGAGACTACGAAGATTAGGTATGACAGAAAGACGAATCACATAGAATTTAAAGAAGGCTCGCAAGTATGGCTCCATAACCCAACAAAACGAAAAGGCAAATCACCAAAGCTTCAAGCTGACTGGGACGGTCCATACACGATAGTCACGAAGATAAATGACGTTACCTATCGCATAAAGAAAGTGGGTGGTTTAAGGAGCAAACCGAAAGTCGTTCACATAAATCTATTGGCTCCCTATAAAGGATGTAATGATGCTCGGGACGAGCATGTCTAAGGAGGGGGTAGTTTTACGAAGACGGGTCGACTGCATGTTTCTAGATTTTTCCACTAGTTAGAGAACTTTTCAGAAGGCTGTAATATGATTTCTGACCGTTTCGGGAGAGGGTCAATCACATATTAGAAAATTGTAATTTTCATAATGTTACCCTAGTTTTCAGGAAGCTGAAACTTTTTTTCAGTCGGTTTCAGAACATGTTTAGTAGAGTGGTGCAGTTTTCAGGAGACCCGTTTTCAGGCATTTTCAGGCCTAGGTATACCCCTTTGATGAAGGAATATTCTAGACCAAACTTTCTAGGTGTGAGACAAGGACGGAGCAACGTGCGAAAGAGACAAAGAGTGCGGACGTTCTAGAATTGTGCAATCGCTACTCAGTAGCAAGCCCGCCTAGAAAGTTCTCGAATATTGTTTAGAATTATTCCCAGGGATATATAAGCGAGCCGAAACGCGACTAGTCGCCTTTAGTTTGGAATGCGATAGCAAGAGAGAAACACCGAAGCGATGAAGTGCGAATAAAGTGAATACAAGTAATAAAGTACTGTGTGAAGTGTGCATAAGTGAAGTAATAAGTGATTGTTTTTGTGTGTTATAAGTGCATTTCTGCAATTAATTTGTGCCCATAAATTCCTCATTGATTTATCAAGAAATAAACCCTTGAATAAATCCACGGCATTTTCTATCCGATCCCCTAGCTCGTAACAGTATCTTCTTTTGTATAATCAGAAGCATTATCTTTTCTCGGATATTTAAACATAGAATAATAGATAGAGAACCATAGATCTTAAAAAGAAGAATCGGTTTAACTAGCTAGTAGTTAAAGCGGTTGAAGACCGGCAACACACTCGCGAGCCCTCTTGCATTGAGTGTCCATGGGCGGCATATCACTTAACATCAGGTGAGCCTTCTACCCGTTTGACCCGGTCTATAAAAAAAAGTAGTTTCTCTTGAAGATTCACATCAGATAATCAGCCAGTGCTGAGCTGTCAACGAGATTTTCCCTTACTAAAACATGCAGTGTACATTTTATTTGATAGTCTGATTCAATAATTACACTTGGTTAGCAGTTGCTGCTGCTGGATACTTGCTGCGAGGCCCTTTAGCCCTCGTCTGGGCGACGTTGTGATGATAATTATTAACTTTTTCGGTGTACTCCTTGGACTCCGCTTTTAATTGATCATGTGCAGCATAAAATTTCGTTGTAACAGGAATCGCTGTTTTAGACAATGTTACTTATTGAGTTAGATTACTTTATAGACAGTAAGGTTATCAAATAATTGTCGTATCATTCCAATTCCTTGCCCTTGATAAGACATTCTTATGACAACGTTTACTTATTGTATGAATTGTAAATGAAAGGTTTTACACTTCAATATAGCTAGCTTCTTTGTCTATTACAGTATATGTCTGATTTGCGTTTTCTACAAAGTGTACTATGGTGAGTGTTCTGAATAATTGTTTGGGTCGATCCCTCATGCCTCATTTCAACACCATACGAGCCGTATCAATGCAAAATTTCATCTACACCACCTTGATGGCTGAAAGTCTTCTACAGTCCATTTTACTAGGCATTTTCTTTTGCGAACTAGGAAACTGTAGAACAGAGATATGGCCTCCAACTATTAAAGTTGGAGTGTACTCCTCCCTCAAAGGCTGGCAATGCACGTAATAAAAATGGGTGTCCATGGGCTGCGATGACTGCCCTTTGCTCGTTACCCTATACCCCCAATGGTGTGGTTACAGTTCCGTGTTTGTTATTCATTTAATACGAATACGAACTAATAATGATACTAGATCCTAGTTTAGGTCTGGTTATTTACGCAGGCGAAAGTTTTTAACGCTTGTGTATGTTTTTCTAATAGTTAAGTATATTAAAACATACTAATTCTTTTCTCAATAAAACATAGAATAAATGGCTCTTATTCCGTATACAAAACAGTGTTAATTGCAAAATATTTTAGTCGTTTAGCAAGCAAGACTCACATCCAAAATTGGGTCTGTAAATTTTGTAATTTCTGAAATGTTTCACTTCTCGATAAATGATCTCGTTGAGCATGTGAATGTCGATCGGCATCCGAGTGCCAAAAGTACATTTCGCTTCGTTAACCATTGTACCTGTAATATTTCAAAACAATAAAAATCTATATAGTTGGCTACTTTATTTATATGTCCATGGGCGGCGGTATCACTTAACACCAGATGGGCTTCAGTTCGCCCCCTGTTCTATTAAAAAAAAACTGAAGAGACGTTCGCCACAACTCCACCTGATGTTAAGAAAGAGGCCCATTGGAGGCCACGCCTGTCCAGGAGATGTCTATTTAATTGCCGCTTAAATGAACCTATGTTAAACTGTCCAGGGAAGATGGAAGGATCAACACCTTTGCTGTTTTCACAATAAATTACGATTCAAATCGTGTAGTTCAGCACCTGGAGATGTCAAGCTTTATCTAGTAGTTTAGGAGTTCGTTTGAACAAGAAAAAGTACACTCAAAATCGATCAAAATATATTTATTTATTCAGTTTAGATGCGCATGCGAAAGATTAAGAGAAAATTCGCCAAAGACGCAATAGTTTGAGTACCTTGCTTTGGATGAGTATGTATGCGTGCCTGATGATTTTGGTATTTATTGAATTATGCATTGCATATTTATAAGCTTATTTCGTAATAATACAGCTAACATGAATTATATATAATAAGAAGTTATATTTAAGATATAGCCCAGGATAGGATAAATAATACACAAATAAAAATGATTCAATACATTTAACTAAGTAATACCTATTTTATCTGTGATGTGTGCTGGTATAGGTGAGGTGTGTGAGGAGTGAGATACGTGAGGGTGTAAATGTGGGGTGTGCATCGTCATGCAGGAGATTTAGCTATGGATATTCTTAATATTAAATGTTCCATGGTTAAGAAAGCAAGGTCAAAAGGGTATTCTTTTATTTATATAATTTAGTGTTGGACTAATTGGGGCGTATTACGTGTATTACGAATGTGCCTAGTACAATACAAACAGATTTGGATGGAGGTTATTATTAAGTGTTTTTTTTGGAGGATACATACCGAAAGATAGCTTTTTACAAGGGATCAAAAATTGTATACAATAATAAACGCTTAAAAATGTTTCATTGACAATTTTGACTATACTTAGACAATTTATTTTGACTTTGGCACTTACATTAAATAAAAATCATAGACGACTTCTATATTTTCCATAAGGAGTGTTAACTTCAGTGTGCTACTGATCCCCGTTGTAGGTTCGAACCCAGGCCCGCCCACAAATAGACTTTCTGTATATGTGCGTGCACACTCCCTACGGTGATCCAACATGTCTCACATCCAAAAATCGATGACGTTTGAGATCTCAGGCACCATCACCTACTTGCCTATTAGATTGATAAATGATTATGAAACGGATACAGCAATGTGAGGCCCAACTTAAACAACGCTACTGATTTATTTTTGTCTATGTGCGCATCTAACGGACGCTCGTACGGTGAAAGAAAAAATCGTGAGGAAACCGTCATGTCTCATCCAAAAATCGACATGTGTCAGACCAAATTCTGATCACTCACTTGTCTATAAAATGCTAATATAAATCACCATAGAAACCGAGTCATTCTGAGGCAAATATCATAATCCAGTAGCTAAATGTAATAATTAAATATCTGTCACATTGCTCTTCATAGTACTTATAAATATTTATTTGCAATAATGGTACAAAAATGTTATGGTGGTACAATCTAAAGTTCGCATATTCTGCCACACATAATGACGTACAAATGAGTCTTAAAATGAATTTTACAAACATACATTTTGAGTCATATCATTATAGTCAATCTTATATTTACACTAACTGATTTCAAATATAAGCCTTTTATTTCTGATACCTTACATGAAGGGTACCCGATTTAGGAGTACCCGCAAACAACATCGGCTCCGCGTTAAAAAAGTTTAAAAAATAGTCAAAGTGAGAAAATAGTTCTAAAAAGTTACTAAAACTGTGCCAAACTGTAACCTGCAGTGATACAAGTTGGAGTACAGACTTTATATAAAACATTCTGGAAGAAAATAGTGATAAAAGTTTCAACGAACAAAATTCAAATTTTAAAAAAATATCAGTGCAATTCTAAATGAAGTTGAAAGAAACAGAAAGTTAATCAAACTATATGTGTTGGACTAATTACGATACGATAGTGATAAAACAAAGTTCCTAATATATACTTATTTAAAATTACCTTCTTAAAAACTATAAAATAACCCGCATCACTCGTAATAAAACACGAAACAACGTCATCTATTATCAGAGTTAACAAACTAAGGACAGTGAAATAAGAAGTTACACTACTCCCCACAAGATGGCAGCACTCGTAAAAATTGCAAATAAAATTGAGCAAAAATGCGCTGGATGTACACGAGAACTTCCTACCAATGAACATCTTATTTGTATGCTATGTAATTACGGATATGATTTGGAATGTGCAAATATTCCCCGAGAACTTTTTAAAACCACTATGAACTTGGACCAGAAAACATCATGGAAATGCCAAGATTGCCGTTGTGTAATGCCTAAATTTAGAAACACCGATACCCCTATACGATCACAGAGTATTATGACACAACAAGTGACTACACCTTGCGAAGAAAACAACATCACAATAAGAAAACCAAACACACAGTCCAATAATTATGAGACAAGTTTTGAAGACCTCAGTCTATTAGGCGACAAACTCCAAACTTCTGAAAAAAATGCCGATAACCATATGCAAACCGAACTAACACTGCAAAGTTTAAGCGAAATGATAATGATGCGTCTGAAAGAAAATAACGAATCTATAATATCCGATTTGCGGAGTACAATTAAAATAGAAATAAATAAGGCTATTTGAAAGCTAACAGAATATTTTGAACTATAAACAAATTATCTATCTAAACAAAACGATCAAAGAAAACAGGAACTAGAAAAAGTCAACACAAATATAGAAAACTTGTTAAGTTAAAAGTGAAAAACTAAAACAAGAAATATCGAATTTAAAACATAATACTTCCGCTGCCCCCGTAATCCAATGCATGGAAAATAATTTAAAGAAAATTGTCATCTACGGCTTTGCTGAATACTCAAAAGAACCAGAACCTACTCTCCACGACAGGCTAATTGCCATGTTTCATGATATCTTACAAGTAGACTTAACGGGCTATATAGAAAACACGTACAGAGTAGGCAGAAACACTGCGAGGACACGACCACTTGTTATAGAACTTATAAGTAAAAGAATGGTAAAATATATATTAAAAAACAGCCATTACTTCCAAGAAACAAGAATATCTCTATCTGAATATTTAGATGAAAATACACGAAAAGAAAGACAACAATTGCGAGAAGAAATGATGAAGGCTAGGAAGAAAGGCTTACATGCAGTTATCCGGAATAACCAATTATATATCGAAGGGAAAGTTATAAATAATAGAGAAAACAAACAGAACAATAATAATGAGAAAGAGGACATCTTCAACATTTCGCAAAATATAGTAAACAGCATGGACCAACCAAATAAAACATCACACTACATGTCTACTGACAACCATTCCTTTCGCAAACAAAGGCCAACAATTTAAAGTTTTGTTCCAGAACATTCAAAGTATTAACAATAAACAACACATTTTAGAAGCATTCATTGAACAAACCCCTATTTTCAACGCAACATGTATATCAGAGACATGGTTAACAAAGGAAAAACTCAGTATGATTCAATTCAGCGGATATAACATCGCAGCATCATACTGTAGAAGTACGCGCGGAGGTGGTGGCGTCTGCATCCTACTCCAAGACCATTTCGAGTATATTGTAAGAAACGATATTACCAATATGTCCATAGATTATATACTAGAATTATGTGCAGTAGAATTACCTAAGGAAAATATATTATTATTAACGATTTATTGGAATAAGAGAGAAGAAGTTATATTTCATAGTCAATTAAATATTATCTTGAATTATATAAACACTAAGTATTCCAAATGTAATGTAATTATAGGCGGAGATCTCAACATAAACATATTAGACTAAAAACTAGTCAATTCCTAGATTTAATGTTAGAATTTAAATATACTCAACATGTAAAAAAACCCACACGTACTACTCAAACCACATCAACATGCTTAGACTTAATATTCACTAACTTTCACCCAAATAAAACATCCACAACTGTAGAAGATTTGGGGTTTTCCGATCATAACGCAACCATAATAAACATCACTATACCAAAAATGTCCATCACACATGAAACATTCTACACATATAAAAGATCATTTAGCGATGGAAACATATTAAAATTTAAGTCCGCGTTAATTACTGTAGATTGGAACAATATTATAACAACAGATTATATTAACGATAACTATAAAGCATTTCAAGATACGCTTATGAATGTACTAAATAAAATCATACCAATACGAAGAATAAAAATAAAAAGTATTCATAAGAAACATTGGTTGACGAAAAGCATAAAAATATCCTGCAAAAATAAAAGATTATTAAAAATACTTACACTAAATGCAAATAACGCAATAATAACAAACTATTGTAAAAAATATGAAAAAATGTTAAAATGTTGTTGTAAATACGGCAAAAAAACTACAATACATTAACAAAATGAACAAATCCAATAATAAAGTAAAAACAATGTGGAAAATAATTAATGAACGCACCAATAAAACATTAAAAAAAGAGCGAAATAATCTAAAACTACAAACAAATAATAAAATAATTTCCAAACCCAAACAAGTAGCTAACATTTTCAACAACTTTTTTGCATCTATCGGCGAAGAAAGCCAAATGCAAACAAGTAGACTAAAATGAAATCACGTACTTTCTCCTTCCGAAAACACAATGTTTCTCAGCCCTGTAGACCCCTATGAAATAAATATTTCAATAAAAAATCTTAAAAACAAAAATAGCCACGGTATTGACGAACTCCCACCAAAATTACTTAGGAAATGTGCAGACGAACTCACTCTACCATTCTACAAA
This sequence comes from Pieris brassicae, assembly GCF_905147105.1. Lineage (NCBI taxonomy): Eukaryota > Metazoa > Arthropoda > Insecta > Lepidoptera > Pieridae > Pieris > Pieris brassicae. The sequence goes on along the minus strand of NC_059667.1, from coordinate 22,258,428 downwards.
TCGATAAATCAATCCTTCGAGAAAGGTGTTTTTCCTGATCAACTCAAAATAGCAATAGTGAAGCCCTTACATAAGAAAAACGACAAAACAGACCCCAATAATTATCGTCCAATAGTTCTACCGGCTGCATCAAAGATATTTGAGAAAACAATGTGTGATCGGGTGTACGCCTTCTGCGAGAAATATGGGATATTCAATGAATGTCAAAATGGTTTTCGAAAAAACAGTTCAACAACTTTAGCAGTATATAAATTCATACAGGAAGCTTTTACTATAACAAATAATAAAGAATACGCAATCGATCTGCTCCTAGACATGACTAAAGCCTACGACAAGGTACAATAAGAAATATTGTTAAATAAACTCTATGGGATAGGTATCCGCGGAAAAGCTAACGAATCACACATACAAAAAATAAAATCAAAACTATCAAAATTTTTATATGCTTTCCGGGAAATTAAAAAGAATACGGACCTGAAAACCGCTCTAACTACCTACTACGCCTATGCGCATGCATGGCTAAACTACGGTGTAATAATGTGGGGAAATAGCACCGACGCACCAGCACTATTCACAACTCAAAAAAAGTTAATTCGGATGATAGTTAGCATAGAACAAACAGACAGCTGCAAACCACATTTCATAAAACTAAACATTATCACTCTACCCTCATTATACATATTGGAAATCTGTAAATTTGCCCATACACACAAAGAATTTTACACCACACGCGAAGACATACAGACAAGATATACACTTCGACACAAAAAACGCCTAAACCTACCATCTTCCCGATTACAAATACATGCATCAAGCCCACTAGTCATGTCAATCAAAATTTATAATAAACTACCTGAGACACTAAGAAATGAAAAAAAGATACATATATTTACAAACAAACTAAAAAAACTTCTTATACGTAAATGTTATTATAGCGTTAATGAGTACCTAGAAGATAAAAATATAGCTTAATTTCATGATTATTAATCCCTAAATATCCAAAATTAAATAAATAAAAAAAAATGTTATTCTATGTAATTGGTACTAGCCTGGAGTGTGAAGTTTTATGTGCTATTTTGTTGCTATTAGTTATGTTATATAGGTTTTGTAATGCCTTCTTTTGCTGTGCCCTAACAGGGTCCATAATATTGTACCTAGCTTTAAGCCTCATAAACATCTTTTGTAACGTTATGGAATGCAAATAAATACATGAATACATGAAGTACGTTAATTTATATCATCTAGTCATTCCTAGATATCCGCGTGCCATATTTTGGCAAAAGCCTCCTCCAAATCCCACTATTTCTGTCTGCATTCTCAACCATGTGCCTGCTATTTCCTTCATCGAGTCTACCACTTTGTTACTCCAATTTTCTGTTTATCTTGCCATTTACCCTGGGTAGCTTACGTACGTTACGTACGGTAGGTTACGTAATACTTGAACGCTCCCCTGCCCATTTCCAATTAAGTTTATTTATTTTGATTGTGACATATACCTTAGTTATTCTTAGTCCTATCGACACATTAACACAGTGCGCCCAAATTTGAATTATATACGTTAGTACAGGTACACAAGTATTGGAAAGCTTCCTTTTAATTATCATGCTCATTTTAGTGAACTTATTTCTAATAAAACAGTATAATCTTGTGTTGGTAAATTTTAATAGGAACCCCTAATTGTTTTAGGCTGAGCGGTGAGCGTGATTACAGCTAGATGACGGCTTAATTGCCATTTGCCATTATACCTTGGAGAAGTTTCCAAGGTCAAAATGGTTCGAAGAAAATTAAAAAGCTACGTACGTATGGAAACGTAGTGAAATCAAAAACTGTTAAAATTATTTTCAATATATGACCAATAAAATTCTATTTTAACTATAAAAGTTTGCATAGAATAAAAATTTCTCTTTAATTAGCCTGGAATTATATTTTTATAGGACAGAGGGCAAACTGGTAGGAGGCATACCTGATGTGAATTGATACCGCTCCCCATGGACACTCTTTATGCCAGAAGGCTCGTGAGTGCGTTGTCGGCCTTTTAATAATTGGAACGCTGTTTTCTTGAAGATTCAAAGTCGAATTGGATTGCGGCAGTAACTGACTTAAAAAGCACTCGGTTGTATGGCAGATGTCGAGGCGATGATCAATGATGAAACTAATTAGCGTTTTAATTGTGTGAATATGGAAAATAAACCACAATGTGATTATAATGAATGAAACAGAATTTGATATGTCTGCCCCCTATACGAATATTTAAATTAAGTCGAAATATTTTACCTCAGTATTGAGAGGTCAGGTAGATAATAAAAACCAATAAGCTCCTGTAAGAGAGAGCCGGAGTGAATTTAAAAACCATCTCTTATATCTTGCCATTCTTCGAGTTCCAATGGTGCGCGTGAAGAACGCGAATATTGGACACGAACATGAGCGAAGCGGTTGCTACAAATAAAATGTAAAAAAAATGGACATGTATCACTCGATATTAGGTTCTTACATTTATAACTTTATTTAACCGTAACGTAGACGATTGCAAAGCATTCTAATGAACCGTTGAACCATAGTACTTACGTCCATTTTGTCATGTGGTGTCCAGTTTACAGTAGCATACTCTATACGACTAGTGATTTGTACAGAGTTACTGGACTTTGAACTTTTTTAGAGGGTGAAGAGGACAAATACCAACATTTATACAGTGAAAGCTCTTTGTTCGGGGAGTATTTATTCCATAAATGTGCCTCGAATACGGAATACAGACTGGTAATTCACATGGGATTATAGGGGTTACGTTCCTAGGTGACAAAATAAAAAACAATTACTTAGAAATTAAAACTGAAATGATACGGTCGCTGCATCAACTGAATCTGCACCATCCAATACTTGGATGGTGCAGATTCAGTTGATGCAGCTTGTTTGTTTTTATCATTAAGTATATAACATTTTAGCATAGCATTAAAATTAAGTTTTTTTAATTATTTATAATTTTTAAATTTTGTGTTGTTGACGTTAAAAGTTGACGAATTATTATTTTTTGTATTTTATACAACAAGTCGCCACCACAACTATGTGGAACCAGCTGCATACTAAAGTATTTCCAAATAAATTCGACTAAGATTCCTTCAAGGAAACCGTACTAATTCTTAAAAGGTCGGCAACGCACACGCGAACCCTCTGCCATTAGGAGTGTCCCTGGCGGTATCCCTTAACATATATATATATTCTAAAAAAAATAATTAAGAACTTGACAGATGGCCTGTTGTAGTGAATAGGAATATCTATGGAAAATAAATATATGTATTGAGATGTATTTGAAATATTTACAATATGTAATCGCTTCGCGCGTGACAACGTACTGCGTATTACATAAATTCCGATCGGCTATCGCATCGCGGCAATATTGTGGGTAACCGCGAAATCGTCAACGAGAGGCGAGACAACTATTTCATAAGGCGTATAATTGAAATATCCGCACCCGCTCCCGCTCTTAATGGTGACACAGGATCGAGGCACACTGAGAACAGTAACGGGTACATTAACTGATAATATTTAAACAGATTATTAAAATACGACAATTTTTAACGGACTAGAACGCCATATTTGACAAATAAAGGGTATGTTATAGAGGTACTTTTACAGAATTTTACAGAGTTTTTAGCTTCATCGTCACAGGAAATGACTGAACGGAAACGGAAGCAAGGAAAATAATCGGATCAGGCTGGACGCGGCCTCAAATGTTCTGTACAACTAGCGAACCTTGAGCTTGTGTATTTGGGATCACTTATAAGGAGGATGGATTGAGGAAATCCTAAGGCGAGCACAGGTGACTACAGAAGCAATCTAACCAGAATATAGCAAAACATAATGGTGTCGATTACTACCAAGAGCAGACTCGTCAGTTGTTTTTCATATATTTGTTCTCATCAGAGTCTTGGTCAATTCGTGCAACGGTCAGAAAAAATATAGAGACATTCGAGTGGTGTTGCAGGAGATAGTTGCGGATACCATGGACTGCAAAGAGAACCAACAAGACTGTTCTTAACCAACTAAAGATCACCACAAAACTGTCAAGTATCATTTACAAACGGGTGCTTAGCTACTATTAGTCAGGAGAAAACCGAATAGTCTCGACAAACTGGCAGTAGGGAAACGTGATGGCAGGAGTCGGGGTTTATCGCTTACCCATTGGTCTGACCAAATTAAGATAATTCTGTGACTTAACATCCCCAATCCACAAGCAAAGGAGCTGTGTGGAGCCAGAAAATTGATGCATCGTCTAGGACTTTCAAGACAGGCACGACCTTCAGTAATGGAGACGAAAAAGTATGAATGTCCTCGATATAAGATATTGAAAATTTTATGTTATTATTGTGATATTAATTAATTTTAACATTATTAAAGTTAGTTGAGTATTTTTTTCGAACCCAGTGTACCAAACGCCTAAATCATTGGATTCCAGGATGGCGGGCGTAACAATACGGCCTGTTTAATGATCACCTGTAAGGGAAGGACACTGCAATCTCCCAACATCTTATCCGCTTTTAGATGAGATTGAATAGAAGCATTTGATTGAACTTATACATTATGTTGTGAAAATTACGCGATAAGGAAAATACTTTGAATACAGCAACGAGAAAGATTATTTTGTACCCGAAGCAATATGATAGCTACGAAGCATCTACCTACTAGTTTTATTTACATTTAGTACAGTTATATACTGATAATATTCTTATATGATGGTGCTTTTGTATGCGCCCACTGCTTATTTGATCTATCTGTAACAAGGTTACACCAATTTTCTACCTTTAAATGATTAAAATCTTGGTCTAGTCGCAGCGACTCTCATCTCTGAGGTCGTAAGTAATATTCCCGGCTGTTCAGCAATAGACTTTCTTTCTATATAGGCATTTAATATTTGCTCGAACGATAAAGGAAAACATCGTGAGGAAACCGGCTTGCCTTCGATTCAAAAAGTCGACGGCGTGTGTCAGGCACAGGAGGCTGTCCACCTACTTGCCTATTAGATTGACAAATGATCATAATGAACATATGCAGAAATCTAAGACCAAAAAAAATATAATGACACTAACTACATTCAGATTTTTAAAAAAACGCACAATTAGCCATATAATAGGCATGCAAATGTCACATTAATTATCATAATGTCATAATTAAGATATGAAAGAACAATAAGGATTATTATAAATGTTGTCAAAACTTTTTTTTGTAGAACAGGGAACAAACGGACAGGAGCTGAAGTGCCCATGGACCCTTAAATTGACGGAAGGCTCGCAAATTCTGGCCTTTTAAGAATTGGCTCTATTCTTGAAGGATCCTAAGTAGAATTCTTTCTAAAATACCTGAAATTATAATCAAAAGATTCTTCCAAATGATAAAGGGAAATTTCCATTAATAATCTAATCACCCTTATTATAAATACAAACAAAATTTAGGGTTTGGCACAAAGGCTCTGCCGGGAGTCGGCGTGGCCCTGACTGGATATACTGGATGGACTGGACTGATTTTTGATATACGGAGGGTATATCAAAAATCTACTGGATTTTGGTAACCCTTAGAATGAATACCATGTAAATACTTATAGTTATATATATGAATAGTAGTTTTTTTCTATAACCTTACCTAAAATTGGTTAAGTTACATATATATATTTTAGTAAATTATTAGAAGCGCAAACCAAATTAAAGCAATCATCGTACAAGAAGCCAAAAAGTTTTCCCACACTCATAAATTGTAATATTAACATTTTTGTTACCAATAGTGTCGACTACACATATTGGAGTGTCACTTAGATTTAAAAACCCATAAATTAAGATACTATTTTGTTAGTTAAAAGCATGTATTAATCTATTAAAGTCAGTTGAAGCTGGATTCAAAGAGTTTGATTTAACATATTTATATATTTCTTTAACATCAACAAATTATAAACAATAAGCTAAAGGTATAGGGGAAATATATGAACCCTTTAATGAAGCAGGTCAGGTAGGCCTGATAATTAAGTCTTTTAATTAAAACTTTTGACGGCGAACCACTTAATACTTAGCACAAGCTTAGTACTCTGGACCCGAACCGCTAACCCACTTCATTTTAATTCTCTTTCAATCATTTCTTTTGGGTGTTTAAACGTGTTATTTTTGCGAAAATAGAGGACACCGTGAGTCATTTCTGCAAAAACCCTTCATCTTTTAGTCGATACCAACTTCGGGGAGATCAATACAGATAACACAACTTTCTCTACAGCTGTGATACTTTTGACATTCAACACCTTTTGTCTTCAGTCACCGTGACCAAGCACGCTGTAAAAGCACGCGAGACGTCGGAAAAACTTTAATGTAAAATTATGTAAATAATTATAAGTTTATAATAATAATACATAGCTTCCATCCGTTTAAAAAGTGTTTTCTTAATCTTCAGACATTGTCAAGTGATTTTCTGTACCGGTTATTTTTTGTATTTTGGGAAAATGAATCTATGTTGTTTGTCCAAGTCACAGTTACAGGGTCCAAACTTTTTTAAATTTATTCTATTGATTATTATTACTATGCAGTTTAAGAATATTGTCAATACTGTAGCTATGTTGTATATATTCATTTTACGCTTGAACAACAATAAAAATATACTTGTATGTAAATCTTTATAACCACCTAAATAACTAAGAAATGTTTTAAAAACCTACCTTATGGCTAGAGTCACACACACCATTGCTTATATTCATATATACGATGTAAATCCTGCGTTAGAATTAATTTTTCCCTTGTATGAAAATTAAATAATCAAATACAATTTTAACATTTACGGAGTTTTGTTGCGAAGTTCAAATTCACATTAAATCTCTTATAACCCTTGTGGTAAATCTAAATTAATACCTATTAATTTCATACAATTGAAAGCAAATGAGAGAATTTCAAAGATTAATTCTACCGTTTAGGGAAATATTTTAAGTCTAATAATGGCCAGTTACAAAGACAAGAGTTTAAGACGAATCTGAATTACCTAGATTATGTAATTGTTTTCTTTTTGGTAAATATTATTCTTATTAAAACATTGATGATTAATGCCATGATGGGACCATAACGCCATTATGTCGGCTAGTAAAAAAAATAATGTAGTAAATATAACATTTTTGTTTACCTATATGATTAAAAAAAACATATATTTGACAGGGATTGAAGTATGTAGGCTAAGTTCAGTGGGAAATGCTATTGTTCCATCACCAAATGGTGGTGATTTATGCTGATAAATACAAAACAAAAAGAGGATAAGTTAGCATATGTGTATGTGAATTGACATCAGCGCAGGTAAGGGTCTTGTCCATCTAAAGCCAAAACTTTCGGCAGGCCCAGATGGCATACCAGCATATATTATGAGGGGCTGCCGATTGGCTTGCTGAGCCCCTTGCCTATTTGTTCAATCTATGCCTGGACAACGGTTATTTTCCAGATTGCTAGAAAATCACAAAAGTGATAGAAAAGACGATCTAGAAGCATCAATATGCTCTAGCATGGATTTAGACGAGAAGCAGCAACTTACTGAACTCTATTAATTATGTAATCCCTTTTATGGACGTTGGATTGCAGGTAGATGTAGGTACTTTGGGACATACATTACAGTGACGTCGTGGATACTGTTATCGAAGTTGGTCAGTATTGGATTCACTCCAAAAGATCGCCAGCAGTATATAGAGTACTTACGGTCGGAATTAGTCGTAACCATACTACACTAAATCAGGCGTGAGTCAGGGCAGCAATCTAGAGCCAATGCAGTTTGCAATAATGGTGAACCAATTTACAAGAAGTAATAGGACATGCTAGAAACCTTCTTTTTGCAGACGGTCTAAAATTACTCCTCAATTAAAATTTACCAAAATTACCCAATCCAAGAGGTGGACGACTGTGAACGCTTGCATGCAGATATAGATATATCACGTGAGAGGAGCAAACAAATAAGCTCCAATTAAATATTAACAAATGTGCCATGGTGACATTTAGTCGTGCCAAATTGCCTCGTCATCATGTTGCAACGTGTCAGGGGTGATGCTCTAGAGGAAAACCTCAGTAAGAGACTTAGAAGTGCGAGTGGACGCCCAACTGATTTTCCGAGATCATGTAGTGGATTTGCAGAAAAGCAAACGGAAGAATGGGCTTTGTGCTTTGAAGGGCAACAACGTTCACTAATATTAACGCCATCTCAAGCTTGTACAACTCTCTGGTTAGAAGTATGTTAGAGAGCATGTCTGTTTGGGCTCAGCAAGAAGCTAATGCTAAGCTATGCGCTCCAACATAAGGCAGTATGCCTACAGAATAAATTTACACGATACCTCTATAACAGACTGTATGGTGTCTATCCCTACTATCCATTAATGTACCCAACATTATTTGTCATAGGGATGTGGTGGGGTACAAGAAAATGAGAAACCAGACGACCAAACTAACTGAAAGTCCAGAGGAGTGTAGTGTGCAACCCAAGTGTACTTCACGAACTTGGTTTCTTAGTACCTATGAGATATGTGTGATGGCGAAGGCCTAGGTGATTTGCGATACCAAAGGCAAGAGCTAGACTGTTGCACAGACCCAGTTATCCAAGACGTCTTTTGCGTTGCGCCTATTGAATGCTGTCTTAACGTGAATGTGAATTGACCGTAGCGATATTGTGTATATTATGTGTTTAATATTATATATGTATTTTACTATATTTTATTTAATGTTTATCGACATTAGACGTATTGGCATAGTCTCTAAGGATAATGTATGTATTTCTGTAATAAATAAATAACTATTTTATTGGGAAAAAATTAAAATGTGTCAAATAAAATTTGAATAAAAAACAACTTAAAATATGTAGATGAAAGATACCTGGTAGCTAAAAGTTTAATTCTCAAGCCTGAGGTTTTGGGATTGAAACCCATATAACGAAAAAAAGTTCTATAATCACAATTTAGTAGGGTGGAAATAAACTTAGAAATATCACTTTTCCTTTATACATTCGACGGTTCTAAATTTAGACAAAAACATTTAAGATGACCTAATAAATTATAATGATTCAGGCAACAGATGCAGAAAAACCATAAAAGGTTATAACTACTATAATAGCATACACGGGTAAAATAAAAAACATTTCTCTCTGTTCACGTATCGGAAATGCAATATTAATTTCAAAGTGAAAAACAGAATTTCGAACAATTTCGAAATACGAGACAGCGCGGGAAATGCAAAAACAAAACGCCAAGGTACAAGGTCGGGTAGAGCCCAAAGGCTTAACAGGGACGAACTTCAGTGTATGGAGGCCCCGAACTTAGTAAGGAAATATGTAAAAAAACAAATTACACATACTACAATTCACTTTAGCAATACTATCTGTTTTTTTTAATGTAATAGGAGGCAAACGGGCAGGAGGCTCACCTGATGTTAAATGGTACCGTTCTCCATAGACACTCTTTATACCAGAGTAATAATTGCTACGTTCATTTTTTAAAGGACCCTAAGTCGAATGGGTACGCGGCATAAACTGACTTAAAAACACTTAGTCGTGGAATGGCGGATGTCGAGGTGATATAGGTGGAATTTTGTATTCTGATTCGACATCCGATGATGAAACTCAGCTGCAGGTATTAATCCGTACAACTATTATAATATCAAAATAAATATCTGAAACAACAATATGCTGTAATATTTTCTTAGTCAATTAAAACACTACAGTCATCATAGATGTCAGCTTTCAATTTATATTATAAATTAGAATTAATAAAGTGAAGTGAAAAAGTGCTTACTGACATATAACAATAATTATTCATCTAGTAATAATATAGTAGAACATCGCTGTTGGAGCTGTTCAACATCGACAATTTGACATAATATTTTCAGCTTTCTATGGTCCAAAGCAAGGCGAAAATACGCATTTATAATAAAACTTAGAGAACAAGTATATAATATAGTAGAACATCGCTGTTGGAGCTGTTCAACATCGACAATTTCACATAATATTTTCAGCTTTCTATGGTCCAAAGCAAGGCGAAAATACGCATTTATAATAAAACTTAGAGAACAAGTATATATAAACGTCAAAGTAATGAAGTCGCTGCTCAAAATGATACCTTTGTATTTACGTCCGTCATTTTTATAACACCAGCCGGTGCGAGAGGCCCTAAAAGCTTAGTGGAGCCCCGTAACTTTCAGGATTTGCCCCCTCATCCTAGTCGCGATAGCTCCTTCACTTCAGTTGTCTATCCTGTACCGTCGTAAGTGCACGCCTACGCACTAATTGTAAACTTCACAAAATCTCTGATTCCGTGTAAGGATTTGTCTATGGTAAGTCTTTTATATGATTAAGCCTGACTAAATTTGATTTTAAAATTATCTATGAAATGTATTGTAAAATAATAAATTTAGAAACTTATTACGAAATAAGTTTAATATTAACCGATATTAGTTACAAATATTTCCGAACCGGCTTAGGGTCAAGAAAAGAGCGTAGCCAAAGGCCGGCCACGCACTCGCGAAACGTTCTAAAAAAAAGTATTAATATCGTGACGGCCTATTATGGTGAATATATGTGTATGGAATCATCTGAATTTAGAGATATTTTTTCTCCATGGGTATGAGATGGGCCTCCGGCCCGTTTGTATCCCATTACACAAAAAAACAGCATTTATTATGAGATTAATCTAATACCGAAATGGGTACAGCAACATTTTTTAAATCATTAAATGTTCAATAGAATTGAATTGTTTATTGAAATTTCCATTAAATAAAAATAAGCTCATACACTATAATTTACTTTTAATTGTTTTAAAATATTATATTTTTTCTATCTCTACTATACAAATATTAGGGATATTTATATATACCCAATGATCTGAAATTGTCGTGATTCATGTGCAGTTTTTCATATTCATTCCTTTTTTATTATTCTCCGTTTCACAGTTTACATATGTTTTAAATGCTATGCTTTGTTCCATTTTTGGTCTAAGTCATTTTATGTTTGTAAGCATTTTGCACTTCTCGCGCTATATTTTTTTAATACTGCAACGAATTAATGAAAAATAAACGCAAAAATCCTTTGTAAATAAAGAAAATTATCTGAATGTTTGCTTTGAACTATCAAGGTCGCCGAACTTTCGCGGTTACACAAAGTTCAAAGACATCAATTGAAACTTTAAAGAAACATCTCTTTAATAATTCACTAAAGCAAACATTCCTTAACCACTGTTGGAAAAATATATCATTTTTACCTTAATGATTTTATAATGTCTATACTTCGAAAGGTAGACCAGACTTGGAAAAATGTCGATCTAAATTTTAGGAATAGCACAACTTTTAAATATACGTAATGAATAAGTAAAAAGACTATCAGTTTTCGTGTATTTTAGTGAAACTTCTTTATGACCTTATTTTTCGAAAAATCATATACTGCATGCAACTTTACAGAAATTGGTTAAATAAAGTTAAATTAGATAAATTTTAACAAAAGCCTTTTATATTATCATAGACATGAATACAAATAATACAATTATTTCATTTTACCTTATTACTACTAAGATTATTACAGAATTTCATTAATCGTAATAGAATTATTACTATCACTGTTATCGTTATAAATGTATATCGTTATGATAAAGACGGCACGTAACGGAAAAATGTGACGCGTAACCTAAAAAGGTGACGGTAATTTTTATTCCAACGCCAATAAAGGAGATTCACTTCAATAAATATTCTTTTGATGCCACTTTATTACTAAAGGATGGTTGTTACCAACTTGAATTGGAGGGTATCTAGGCTAGTCTCCCATACCTTCTGCTACAACAGCTTCTTCCTTCTACCAGCCTGTCTCTTGTCTTGAATTTAACCCATCATTATACAATAATGCTATTGAAATATAATCAAACATACCTAATTTGAATTTCTTATTTAATTTAAAGAAATTATTAACAATTCAAATATGTAATTAATTTTGTATATCCCATTGTAATGAACGCCGACACTTCGAAGGACGAGGATATTGTGACCAGCTTGTGTTGCATCGTCACAATGATAAAGATATAAATACGAATCCCCCAAACAATATTAAAACAATACAATATATTGATTCTTATTAATCTACAATATAAACGTGTAACGGAAATTAAAATATCTTTGATTATGAACTACTACAATACTAAATTGTAGAACGAATGATTATTCATCCGAATATTTCATTACGAGCTCAACAGTTATTACATTAAAACCCGCATATTTCATTTGTCTTTGACTACATTAAATGAAAGACACAATTTGCATCTCTGTAAACGAGCTTTTTTCGCTGCTGATACTGATAGAAATATATGGGGGTTTTAAACCCAAAGTTGACTCACATCTGCAATTTAGAGACTGGGTGAGCAATACCCACTAAAACCACCTACATAGCCGCTTAAGGATCCGAGGTCGCTCTCGCATTCTACTGGGGCATCAAGGTCATAACTGTTATGTTCGAATTCCCTGGTGCAGTATACACTACATAGAAAGTAGAAGATGTGCATATCTTCTCCTATTGACTCCGCCCCTTCTAACCGTAGGATTCAAACTAGAGTTCTCCTTCTCTCGTTCTGCTGTCTCCTGTATTACTTGCTCACAGACGGATACCACTGCACTCACTGCCGATCACAGAACAAAGACTATGGCGTAGCTGAGGCTACCGCGGACATACCTTCAACCGTCTATACCCTGGTTCTATAATAGTAATTTTTTTAAACATTGTGGTGTTGCCTGGTTAAAACTGCCTTAAGAAGCGCTCAGCTGTGGAACGATGGACGTTGAGGCGGTATTTGGTATTCTGCCTTGACGTCCAATGTTGAAACTCAGCTGCACGTAGTCCTAACAACTCTTCTGAGACTTCTATCCATGGTAAATCCGGTAGAAGATGCAGAGAGACATAACTTGAAAAAATAACCAAGTCACAGTTTTTCTAACGTATGAAGTTTTGAGATCCATATTATATTAATTTGTTATGTTCTCTTAGTAGGGATCATATCATATCATATCAATATTAAAAATCTTATAGATGATGTAGAGGATAGAAAAATGTTTGCCTAATGTTAAGTACTACAGCCACCAATGGACACCCAATGCCAGAGGGCTCGCGAGTGCGTTGCCAACCTTTTAAGAATTGGTAAAATAAATATGTTGCCTTGGTCATCGAATACACAATGTATCTCACAAGTGATTTATTAAATTAATGTTTATTAGTAATCATAACAATCAAATATACAGTATTTACAATATTCATAACTTTCATAGTAATAATAAAAAAATCAAAATTAAAACAAATTTAAAAGTTTGGTTTCCTCGCTGTATAGCGATACTTATTCGAAAACTTCTTATATTAAATTAGTTTGTTTAATGCCAAGTAAATCTATTTATTTAAAAGAAACAATGTGCTATTGTCTCGATTTAAGAAGTCATATTCCTAGTAATAGAGTTGTATAAATATCTTCGTACTTTTTACCATTATGACAATAATGTCAAAAACTTGGGGATTAACAACACTGTATCGACTGTATTCATATGAGCCATATATATTTATAAGTTCTAAAACAAAGTGTTTGCATAAAATTGTACAAGAAAATATGACATCGCAAATTTTACACGCATACATATTAATTATATTAGAACATTTGCTAGCAAGGGAAAGAATTCAACAAGCAGCACATAAAAATAATAAAATTGTGGTTGAAAGTAGGTGTTTAATACAAATATTTTTCAGCAAAAGTGCTGACCTAACGTTTGAAACGTAAGATTTGTCTCCGTATTTATACACATGTACTGTTTTCTATATATCGGAAAGATACCCAATGCTAAACATTTATTGTAAACATTTGTTAACGGCAGTGAGAGCACTTATAACGATTTAGCGAAGTGTGACGAAATCCCATCTGAGATTCATTTATTTGGATTGAACGATTTTAGAATTTACCTTGTTTCCGTGAATTGTACTTCTATTCTAATAAGGCAATTGGCTGTTTCGTAAGAAAAGTTAATATTACAATAAATTAAGAAGTCGTCGAACATGGTGTAATGGTTGCAGCTCCTTACAAACATTGTGTAAAACATAAAACCTTAACGGAGAGTTTATTGTCAGTTCTTCTCTTCCATTCTACGCCCTTGATTTGGGAACTGGCAGTAAATGTAATATTGGAAGCATTTCGTATACATTTTATTTTCTGACGTTCATAAGTGTACATTGTGTTACCTATATGATTGACTTTCACTTTGATTAGGCTGACAAAATGTATCTTAAAAAGGTGATTTAGTACTCAATACTGAATAAGTCTCATGTATATTAGCGGTTAGCGTTAGTTCTCAAGTGGCAATGGTAGGCAATTAATTAGCTCCTATTGTTTCATTCATTCCACTTAAGCATTTATTACTATCGAGATTACCTATATGATATTTACAACTCTAGAATATTTTTAGGAAACCATTCCCTTTTGACACCACTGTACGTAAGACAGAAAATTAAACCAAGTATTATGAGTGAAAGTGAGTGAAATTTGTTCAATTATGACGTATAAATTCAAAATCGCGTTAAAAGTCACAAAATAGTACATTTAAATAACAAAGAAAATAATTATTACAAACATCGAACACTAGCTTTTCCCGCGTAACCTAGGTAACACTGACAATATTTAGAAAATGAAACATGGCTTAATGTAAAAAGATGCCAATACTTTTATTGTTATTCGAAGTAATCTCCGTTCCTTTCTACACATTGTTGCTTTCGATGGAACCACTGAGAAACGCCCACTGCGTTCCTGCCCATTCTTCCTTAAGGGTCTCTCATTTTCGTACGCTTTCACCGCATCTTCAGGGCTCGTAAAGCGAATACCTCGAATTTTATCTTTAGTTCTTGGGAATAAATGAAAGTCGAAGGGCCAGGTCAGGACTGTATAGACTCATTATCTCGACACCTGCCATACTGACATATTCAACAGTCCGTTTTGCAGAGTGCGCTGAATCATTGTCGTGAAGGAGGATCCTGATTTGAGGGCGCTGCTTTCGCTGCTGACATAAGGCAAACAGCGATTGACATACCAGTCTGCAGTAGCTGTCCTTCTATCTTCTAGCACAACCGTCACGAAATGACCTTTGCGACCAAAGAATGAGGCAATCATCTTTTTTCCTTGACTTCTTCCATTCTTTACCTTAGTTGGCCGATGTTTGAAGGGAAAATCACCGACTGAGCTGATTGTCTTTTGGGTTTCGGGTTCGTCCAGCTTTCATCACCTGCGATGTCCAATACAGCATTTGAGTCACCGTCGTTGAACTTATCTAACATTTGGTGATACCAGTCCATACGAAGGTATTTCTGGTTGTCCGTTAAAGTATGGGGAATCCATCTGATACAAAGCTTCTTGACCGCCTTAATATTCGTGTAATTTTTTTTTTAACTTGACTCATACCAATGCCTAGACTGCTTGCCCGTATCCACTGATAGTTCACCCTCTTATCTTCCTCTATCATGCGTCGCATAGCACTGATGGTATCTTCAGTAATCGCTCTTAAAGGACGTCCCTCACGCGGATCATCATTGAGATTGCTACGTCCACGCTTAAACTCGTTAAACCAATTGTTAATAGTGGCACGAGATGGGGCTTCGATTAATAAATGCTAATCGCAGCCTATCATAACTTTGTTGTTGAGTAAGTCCACAACGAAAGTCATAATTAATCATTGACCGAAAAATTCTTGCGTTAGGTTCATTTTCACGTTAAACAAGAGTTTTAGATTTGCCGCCAATTCACAAGAACAAATGACAAATGACTGCAATATATATAGGTTACCAAGAGTTCTAAAATTGAAATTCAAAAAAGTTTTCATTAGCAATGTTTCTAAACTAGCCAGTTCTAAACATTTTCAGTGTTACCCACGTATATCGAATGAAAACATGCTATAACGACTATTAACTATATTATAATCCATGTTTCTAAACGCAATTAACAGTTGTACGGTGAAAGAATACATCGCAAGGTCTATAATAAAAACGTGTTTAAAAGATTATTAATTGACATCTATCATATATATATAGTTAATAAATTTCCTAGGCAATTTAAAGACTTTAGTAGGATTCTAAACGAGATATACATTTTGTTATATGCTGGTGACATATAGATGTGTAGTAAAAGCTTGTACTCTTCCAATTTAAGTGTTTAATTTTAAGACAGAATATATCAGTGTTATCTAGATAGATCGAGACTAAAGGTTGAATTTATCTTAGGACGGCTCATTAACCAAGCTCTCGGTGCACCCATTGTATGGGACAGTGATAACTTAAATAACTTTTACGCATATATGAGAGTATGAATTAACATATAGATAAGAGTAACATATAAAGTAAATGCGAGTCCGGAAAGTAGAGTCCTGGGTTGAAAACTCGGTTACCTGTTATGCCATGCAATAAAAAAGTAATTTAGAAAAATAGTTGTCAAAATATTTGTTTGTGTGTGTATGTGTACCAATGGACTTCCTTCCTATGTATTTAACATTCGCTCGAAAGGAAAGGAAAACAGACATAGAAATAACATTTATTACTAACAAAACACACACACACATAAACACATTAAATAACAATAATCAAAAAGAAAAAAAATAATAATTGTTATCTCTCTAGATAACAATTTTTTTTAAAGAAAATAGTTTAATTGTGAAATGCGTGTGTGCTGTGGTTGTAATTGCAACTGGCTCAGCATTATGCTGAGGAGCAGAGTTGTTCCACAGCGCTGATCATTCTGCCAGAGACCACAGCAACTAGTTGAAACATCATGAGGGAATTCATGCCTTCGATCCAATAAGTCGACGTATGTCAGGCACAGTAGGCATCATTTGCAATAACATCAAACCCTCTCTAAAGATCGTTAAGCGACGCCAGGGCAGCGGGACAATGATTTTTATTTTCCCGCCAATTTGAACGTGACATTGGGTAACAAGGACGGAACGGATTGACAGTTTCAATGATCATTTGTTATCTGTAATCGGAAGTGTCAGTGAATTCATGAATTCCGATGGACAAACAAGATTTTTGTAGCTGGCATTACGGGCATTACAGAACCGACTTCAAAATGGGATGAGATTCTATTTATTTAACTTAAAATTTTTCTATCTAGTAAATAATATATTTCACCTGGATATGCTGGACAAATGAGTTTTAAGTGACACAAATCATGTGAACAGATTTTTTTATCGTTGGATAAAAAAATATGTTGAGTTTTATCTTTCTTTGACAAGTTATGATGGTATAAATTATCTGATATCTGAATACTAGATAATAAGATTATTTTTACATTTGCCAGAATGAATCTCACCTCGAAACATGATAAATAAATATCTATGGGTGTGGTGGGTGGAGGGTCCGACTCTAATCTGAGGTAGTAGGTTTGATCTGCACCAATGGAGTTTCATTCTATGTGCTCATTTATCGAACGGTGAAGGAAAATATCGTGAGGAAACCGGCCGATCCAAAGTCTTAAATTAAATTTGAAATCGAAGGCTTAGATTTTTTTATCCTCACGCATACTCATCTATCTTTATTCAAGCGAGATGTGAAAATTTAAAACCTCTGAAATTATTGATAGGGCCACCACTAGGAGAAAAATCACAAGTTATTTTAAGTTCAGACAATTGAAAAAATCAAAACTGTCCGATGCCTAATTCGTGTCATAAATAAGCTATACGATATATAATATATAAATTTTAATGATAAATTAAGTTCTTTAATCATTAATACATAATTTTTCCGCTAATGTGCATTTTTTCTTTTTTCAATGCTTCCTAATGTCTAAATAATTATCTGTCTTACGTACACACTTCTTACACTTACCTTATTTAATTATATTATTTCACACAATGGTTAACTGGACGAGATCGCTCGAAACCGATAATCCCTCATTTTCCCTCCTTTTTAATTAATGATGTATATTGTATTATACTACTTACTGACGTGAGACTGATCTTAAGTTATCGCGATTCATTTTTTTAGTTTAAGTTGTTTTTTTTGTTCCTGTTTTGTCTCAACAGCTATGCGTAATATGTATTTTTGCACTTCTTGCCTACCATATCTAATTAAATACATTTTTTTCTTCTCACAGTGGTTGTCTGGAAGAGATCGCTCCAAACCGATAAGGCCTCATTTCCCCTCCTTTTTAATTAATGATGTATATTGTATATTATTGTATTGTACGACTAATTCACGTGAGACTGATTCATGATGATTCATGTGATCATGGTAATCATTCTCTTTTTACTTTTCATGTATCCTTTTTTTTAGGTTAAGTTTGTTAATTTTTTTTGTTCCTGTTTTGTCTCAACAACTATGTATATGTATTTATGCACTTCTTGCCTACCTTATCTAATTAAATACATTTTTTTTCTTCTCACAGTGGTTGCCTGGAAAAGATCTCTCGAAAGCGATAAGGCCGCCAGTTGCCTTGCTTTTGATTTAATTATGTTCACTTTTTATATTAAGTGTAACGGAGTGTTAATAAATAAATAAATGTATGTAAATTAATACACTAAAGCGTCTTCAGTCAGAGTATCATCAGATTTGCCTATCGCAGTCATTAGTCGACATTATACGCTAACTTAGCAAACGCCAACACATTAGTGGTTTGACGATTAACTAACTATATATACACATTTCTTAATGCTGCCTTATGTACGAATGTAAGACTTATGTGCTGAAAATCCATATCAATTACACAAACTAACATTTTTGATGGAATACTAATTGCGTGGACAAGTTGGCCCCGTCTCACCTCCCTCGGACAAGCACACAAGCTGGCCGAAATCAATAATTAATCATTAAAGGTATACTGGGATCAATCTTATTAAATTTATTTTAGTTTTCTATTTTTACATTTTAATTATTTTTATTACAAATTAAGAATATTGTAAATACTCTAAATTTGTTTTTAATTTGTTATAAATTGACGATATACATTTTATATGTAATGTAACAAAAAAATGTTATAATGTAAATTCACTTTAGACTCAGCATACACAAAAAATGTCATCAACACCTGTCCAGCCGTTTAAGAGTTTAATTACGCACACTTATAACTTATGCACATGGAGGTTTATATATATACTAGTTCTGCATCGCCATCTGCCGGGGTGATGGAATCTAAACCATCCAGGGCGCCACCCAAACGCATACAAAAAGATTCATTCAAATCGATCCAGTCGTTTAAGAGCAGTTCTAAATATTTATAATTACATACAGTTATTTATTAGACAAGTATCTTTCCGTAAACGATAAAACGTTCTTTATAAATACTGCACGTGTACGAATATATCATTTCGCAGTTGGTTAATGAAGTTGGAATTTATTATAAAAATCTCCAAGCCAGCGAGGAATATGAACACGTGGAACCCGTGGTTAATGTAGCATGTGTTTTGACGATAAGAACGACTTACTACATAGTAATATGTTGATAGAGGTCATTATTCTTTGGTTATAGCATCTCTACAAAAATAATACCAGAACTTTTAGATTATTTACCTATATTAATTAGATTTCCGCATGTCTTTTATTGATCATAATTATCAATACACAAGGTAATGACTATGCTTGACATACGTTACTCTTTGGGTATAAGTTATAGATTGCGTAATCCGTATTGGGTAGTTTTGGGTATATGGGGTATAATAGATAAGGGTCGACTAGCGCGAACAAAATCGTATAAGTGTCTACGTCCAAATTCCGTACGTTTGTGACCCGTGTCATACTTAGCGTTAAGTCTCAATATACCGTGATGTTTTTATACTTTAAGAACTGTTTACGTTTAACCTGGATATATTTGCATGGCGAGGGACAATATGCGAACTTTAAGGAGAAACTGGAATATAATACAAGCCACGAAAACCAAGCTCGTGAGGACACTATATTTCGCATATTTCTATACCGGGCTGAATTGAGGACCTTGCAAGATGTGGAGAGACAGAAAATAGACTCTCTGGAAATGTGGTACTGAAAGCGAATGCGTGGACCGGATACTTCAACAACTGGACTGTAAGCAGCATCAGTTTTCAACAGAATCTCGCATCATTACATTCTTCGGACATGTGTCTAGGCATGGTGATCAGTCCATAGAACGCCTTGTTGGATGGGAAGGTAGAAGGCACTAGACCGCGCGGAAGGTCAAGTCTGCCGTAGGAGGTTCACTCAATGTGTGCACCAGGATGACCTCTAATAGGCAACGGTGGCAAAACGTTGTGAAGCGCCGCTCATCAAGCTGCCCCTGCTAATATTACTAATATTGCGATCACGACCACTCTGTCAAATGTGTACCGGATAGAAATACACTCTTGACCGAGCGGTCCGGATAAGATTAGAAGATCCCTGTCAGATCTATTTGCACATTTATCGGATATTTTGCTTCTATATGGCAAATCTAGTTCATTGAAGGTACAATTTTAATACGCAACTGACATACACTTAATGTATTATATATTACTTATGCTTGCAAACGATTTATTTTTGTGAAATTATATTTTGACTATGGTTTCGTGTATGTAAGTTTCGCTGTCTTCAATTCAGTAAAAGTTGGGAAATACTTCAGTGGGCAGCTGGTTCCACATAGTAGCGGTGCTCGTCAAAAACTGCCTTAAGCTCAGTTGTGGAAGGCCAGGTGATACGGGTGAAATTTCGTATTCTGCGTCGACGTCTGAAAGACAGCTGCAGCTCTGCAAATCCGAACAACTCCTCTGAACACTCTCCATGGTAAAAGCCATTGAAGATGCAGGGTGACCCCACATCACACATTACTTTACTACATTAATTGTATTACTTTCTTAGGTTTAATTTTTAATAAGTTCGCAAAATTGTCATCCTTTTTAAGTTTAGTTTTTTTTAAGGATTACCGCTTTTTACTTCTGTGGAATTATTTTCGAATTGTTTTCTTAAATTTCACATTGACATTTCTTAGATGCAATGAACTTTTTAGCGGCTTCAGACGAAATACTTTTCGTACTATCGTACTGATTTTTTTATGTTAACTGGTCACGTGACTACAAATTACAGTGCCAGTTACAGACAATTGTGTTCTGGGTAATAAATTGTTTTGGGATAATAAATGTGAAACAGTTTCATCTGTAAGTAAGTGATGACGACTGTTACATAGAACTCATTACCCAGATTTTGATCAGCCACCTTCTGCGCTATGGATATTTAAAGAACATTAGTAATAATAAAGCCCGTTCATTTCCAATATTTACAAACGTTAAATATACATACATCTTACATTTGTTACACACATTTTTCTTGTTACTCGATATCCTAACTTCTTTCAGTACCATTGATCGGAACCTTCACGGGTAAAGGCCTCTACAGCTTTTTCCTAATATCTCTCTAAGGCTTTCTCCATTTGCTTCTTGTTAAGGCTTGTATTTCTCTTTTTAGGGCATCCTCTTCTTCCTCTTGGAAGGACCAAATAGTTGTCTTTAAAGTCCACCTTTTATCTTTTTATTGCATCCTCTTCTTCCTCTTGGAAGGACCAAATACTTGTCTTTAAAGCCCACCTTTTATCTTTTTAGGGCATCCTCTTCTTCCTCTTGGAAGGACCAAATAGTTGTCTTTAAAGTCCACCTTTTATCTTTTTAGGGCATCCTCTTCTTCCTCTTGGAAGGACCAAATAGTTGTCTTTAAAGCCCACCTTTTATCTGTGCATCTTGCTATATGACCCGCCCATTGCCACTTCTGTTTAAGGCGATATTGTCAGTAAACTATTAAGCATATTCCAAGAATGATACCGCATATAAAACGTTTCTGTTTCAATCACTATACAAATAAATTTACGGAATACGTTCGTTAGAGTTAGAGTACGTTCTTATAATGTTTTTATTACTTAATAACGCTTTTAATATTACGCAGAAGGATTTCTATATGGAATATGCTTAAAGGAAGAGTCAAGAATATCCATATTGCTAACTCACTTTCACACCATTACACAACATAGCTGAATTAGGTACTTAGTTAATTGTATTTAATATTTTTATTGATGTTATCCTTTCGTAAATGTGTGAACCATTTTGTATATATTATGTATTCCATCTTTGGCTATATGTATAGGATTATGTAAAATAATTATTGCGGTTAACATAACACACTTTGTTTACCTACTACTACTTATTAATATTACACTTTGGTCCATAAAATAAATTCGTTAACTGTCCATTTAATACTGCGCCTGTATTGATAGTAAAATATTTATTAGTCTCCCATACTTATCTTTATGCGCATTGACATAATACGGTTTTATCATAGGTTTTATTGGATTCGGAAAACCTCATATAACAGTTACCTACCTACCTACTATAATAGTGAACATTTTTAGCAACGGGGAAAATTTTGCAGCTTTTTATATTTTAAATTAGCGGCCCATCCTTATAAACCAGCCTTTTTTGCATATTTCGATTATTAATAATAATGTTACTCGGAATGATGAACAATACTACAAAGAAGAAGAAAAGAGCGTACCAATTCTTGAAAGGTCGGCAAGGCACGGAGTGTCCATGGGCAGCGGTATCACTTAACATCAGGTGAGCCTCCTGCCCGTTTGCCTCATATTACATATAAAAACATAGAAGTAACAACGGAGATACTTTTTTTTAAACAGCCATTCTCGCGATTTACAAAAAAGGTTCCAACAAAAACAAAAAAAAGGTAAAAGGTATCCTTTTGGCTAGTTGCATGAATGCTAACATTGCAGCAATGCAATTTTCTCACTTTGAGCCCATTCAACACTTCAGAGGGAAAGAACATATCGTGAGGAAACCAAACCATGCCTTGCCTTAGACCCAAAAATCGCCATGTGTCAGACACAGAAGGCTGATCACCTACTACGCTATAAGAATAATTCTGATCATGAAGCAAATAGAGTAATCTGAAGCTGAGATTACAAATTGTAGTTGTTTTTCTTATTGACTTTGTGATGTATTAAGACTCGACACAAGACTGATTTCAATGAACAACTGGTAAATTTAATATACTATAAACATAGCTTTAGTAAGTTCAACACTGTAAGTTCTCTTTCGTACTGTATAGGAAGTTTATGAAGTCTGCAAATCTAAATAATAATGCTTAAGTTCTGACATCCTCAAGTATTTCCATAACTAATTACGAGACCTCCGTAGATAGTTTTAGCGCAGCTGTCAATCAATTTCTATTAATATGTGATGTGAGATGGTTTGATGGTGTGAAGTTTTAAATAGTTTTATTCTTAAAGCATTGACATTTGGATAAATAAATCACGATATTCCGATGGTAGCTTTTATAGTTATTTTATGAGGTTACTAAGGGATCTTTGTCGGCTTCTAGCGAGCAGCAATAGGTTGCTACATATGTGCACATTTAGCACTTTTACGATACGGGTCCAACATCGAAAACAAGTCCAAAAACCCAGGAGCACTGGTGTAATTTTTTTAAAGCTATTGCAACTCTGTGCAATCAATAGCAACGGACCCTTTACTGACAATTGAATCGGCTACGTCTTTTTTGAAGTTTATTCTCCACAGATATTAAAATCATTATAGTTAATATATATGTATGTAAAATAAAGCCATATATGTCCCATATATAAACCCATTAGTTTTCATTTTAGTATATGTAGGCGAAATAGAACTAATTTGAGTGTACGGAAGATAGACCACGAAGATAAACCACTCCTTATATGGAAACTGTATTCATTTTTACAAACTCCCAAGGGTAATGAGAGAATCATCACTAAATAAATTCAAATCCCTCGTTTAACGTAAATTAATCAATAAAGCTTTTTATAAATTTGAAGAATACTTAAATGATCCTAATCCTTGGGAGTGATTGGCTCCAGTTCAAAAAAAAGTATGACTCAATACTTGGCGATTAAACCCGCTCTACGCCCTTGACTTGCGAACTGGTAGTAAATGTACATTTACAAATAATTTAACTTCTTTTTGACGTTCATAAGTGTAACTTATTTACCTATATGAATAGAGTTTTGCGGTTTTAGGTACGTTTATTAAAAATTGAATGTCGATAGCAAAAGAAAAAAGTCGGAGGAGGCATTTTCCCGGACAAGGGCTGCATCTTAGAGTAGTAAAGTTCCATATCTATATTTGTAATTTTTTTTAATATATTAAACGCCAAACGAGCATGCAGAACGCCCAAAAAGAGCAGTCCTCGCAGCCCATAGACACCCACTTTTAGTGGGTGGTTTTTGAGGGTGCAGTACGCTCGAATTTTGAAGAGTTGAAGGTCGTTTCTCTTAGGGAAGATCCCCACTGGGAGTCGATTCCACAATCCGCTAGTTCGCAAAAGAAAATGCCTTGTGAAACGGATTGTCGAAGATTCCCAGCCATTTGTATATTGTATGTCAATAAGATGTGGATGAATAAAGGCTTATTATGTTTGTTACAGTTATGGTATGATGCGGGAGAGTGTATAGCAGCATGGCGGGCATGCCAGTGCTGGGCAATAGTGTAGGGGCTGGCGAGTTAATAGAAAGTAAGTATTTAACTAGCTTCACTGAATTCACGATAAGTTTTAGCCATAAGGAATATTTTATTTAGAGCCATGTTCGTCTTTGTTTATATCCGTTTATAACGACATATAACGGCTGTAGGTACGTAGATTGGATTCCAATGTATTAAGTGCGGGCCAGCGGTGAATCCCAGAGAGAAACAAAATATATTTAAGTTACTTTAATCAAACTATTACAATTATTGAACTTAATATGACAATTTAATTGGCCCGTTATAAGGTGTACGTTCTATGTTATGCAATTATTTCTAATTTGAGGATTTGACCGGTCCGATATCAGGAATCCGATTAAAGCTCTCGATGTCTGTGGTCCGCTTCCTTTTGTAATACTCATGCGTCAAAGGGGGTGTAATGGATATGTGACATATGCAATAATATTTTTGAAGTGAAACTTCTTTATCGGCGTTGTAAAAAAAAATACCGTCACATTTTTCGGTTACGCGTCACATTTTTCCGTTACGATAACAAAAATATATAATAACGATAACAGTGATAGTAATTATCACAATTAATGAAATTCTGTAATAATCTTAGTACTTAGTAGTAATCTTAATAAGCTACAATGAAATAATTGTATTATTTGTATTCATGTATGTGATAATAAAAGCCTTTTGTTAATCTTTATCTAATTTAACTTTATTTTACCGATATTTGAAAACTTGCTTAAATTTTTTTTTGGATTTCGGAAAAAAAAAATCGGAAAATAAGGTCATAAATAAGTTTCACTTCTTACGTGTGTACACTAGTACATGCACACATTTTGTGTAAACACTGTCTATTTTGTGCTATATAGATATATATACTAAGCGTAATATTTTTCATAAAGGAAGGTCCTTATTTGTATGTTTTTCCTAAATTTACAGAAGACAACAACAACAAAACAGAGGCAAAAACAATAATACGGTTTATTGACGAAACCTTGGAAACTTTTAAATCTATAGTAAATTGCAATCCCAGGTGAAGTAAACAATTGTATTGATTTCAATTCAAATGAAATCGCTCACCTTTACTTCAATTTTATTTGCGATTGAAATCACGCGTAGATGGAAAAATTTAAATTAAGTTTACTATACTATATAATTGAACATAGCTTGAGTGATTTGAGTAATAGACTCTAAGCACTGATCGTGTGTTCGAATCACGATTACAATAATCACTTGCTACATTGGAACCAACTATAACCATCTGGGGCCTGTGGCAATTTCTTTTGATGGGGCCCTATCAGTAAAAATCGTCACGTTGTACTTAAATAATAATAATAAAAAAAGGCTTTATTGCTGTAGTTTTTGTACTAGTACATAAGAAACGTGAAATACTAAAAAAAATTATACTAAAATAAAAACTTATCATTAATCGGCAAAACGGTTTGATTTTTCTTAAACAGCTTGTCCTTGGACATAGGCCTCCTTTAAGGGCTTCCACTCTTCTCTTTACGCATCCACATAGGACTAGCTACTCTTCGCACATCATCTTCCCCTCTTTTTATTTGTCTTCCTCGTTACAGTCGTAAACATATGACAGTATTGTTGTTAGCTAGTATTAAAATTTGGGTTGGTTAGCCGCGCGCGTCATGGTCACGTTGTACTTACTTTAAGTTTAATAAACTTCGAGATTTTTAGAGTAGCCAATTACACGTTGTATATGTCATATATTCGTTAGCTTTTCGGTGAAGGAAACCAGGGGTTTTTGCCAGGGTCTTGCCATGTCCTCTTGGGTCGGCCAGATTCCAGACGATTTTGCCAGCCCTGCCACCCTATTGTTACACCACTGCTGTCCAACATAAGGTAGATCACACATATGGCTATTAAAAAAAACCCAGGCCAAGGGCACCAGAGCTACAAAATTTTAATATGTAATATAATGTATTATATATAAGACTTTTATTGGTAGTCCAGTAATCTTTAACTGAAACTACAGATGAATCAACCAAATTTTATTATTTTTAAATAAGTTAGGAAATCTTCATATTTATTATTGATTACGAAACATTAATAATTTTGATTATTCTTTTCTAAGTATATTCATAAATATCTTTTGCCAAGGCTTCTGTAGTCACACTCTTTTAAACAGGTTTTATAATTGTTTTTGTACCTACAATATACTTTAAACCCATTAGGGGTTTTTGCTGTTTCTAATTTTATGAAGCGCGGGATTGTGTGTGCCCAATGATAAACCAATTTTAGTAGCTTTGATTGTACGAGCCAAGACTGTACATTTTGCTCATTCAAGCTTTCTTAGTTTTAAAAGCGTGGTGATTTCCTAAATCGTCGAAGTTACGCCCCGGGAGTAATTGTTATACGTGAGTAGTTTATATAGGATAAAACTAAAATCCTTATTATTTCAAGCACCCCGATGAACCAGGAAGCGTACAATGATTTGGCGTACTTCTACATCTAGTGGAGACCATACTATCGTTGCCACTCATCTTCGCCTACTTCCATCTCCTTCAATAGTATAAATATAGTTATTATTAAGATTTATATTTTGTTTTAGATGGAAGTAACCGGTCTTCAAGTAGCGAATCTCATCATGATACGTCGCCTCACAGAACACAAGTATGTGTATTTCACCTAGAATATTTTAATTATTATTTTAAAAAAAGGTAATTCAGGTAACATTTTGTACGTAAATAAATCTTGGGATTTAATAAATGTACTCAGTTATTTAAGTTGACCGGTCCATTTGCTCTCGAATAAACAATTAGAGTTTTGACGATTGGTCACTGGGTCTCAAAATTAAGTGAATTAAATTAATTAAGTGTTTATACAATCCGTGTTTGGTAACTGAAAATTTAGGGTTCTAATTTTATACACAACGAATATAGGGGATCAAAATACTCCCGGACTTTTTCTTCTTCGAGCCGTGCAGTTTTTTTGCTCGACTTTACGGATATTTAAATTATCGAATATTTTAGTACGGTTCAGTTTTTCAATATCCCCAGCGTTAGGCTTGGACGGAAATTCGTGGAGAACTTAATATGGCGATGGGAATCACTTACTCACTCACTGGGATTCAGCTCAGCGTTATACGCAACGTGCAGGAATAATGATTGGGCTTAAAAGCACAATAGAAGTGAACTTTGTACGGTAAAGGTAAACATCGTGAAGAAATAGGATTCATAATCGAAATATAGAGTTAATAAATTATGTTTAAATATCCAACATTTAACAACGGTTTAGTAGGGAATGTTATATAGCGCCGAGTATGAACCCTTTGACCTGTATCTGTCATGTACAGACGATGTTCACAAAATGATATTAAAAACTGAATCAAGGATAATGCAAGACCCAGAGACCAGACCCATCGTTGCATCACTGGATTAGTATTATAGAGTTATTTTCCAACTTAGGCTGTTGTTATTGTTGAATTAAAGGTTTGTATGAATAAATTTGGGACGTAATTTTGACAGGATCCGGAAATAAGTTGCCTGAGACCAGACTTGACTACTTCCCTTCCACTCCGTCGTCCATATGAGCCCAACTACAAGGCTACAGTGCCTACTATGGTAAGATTTATACGTTTTTGAATCATTAATAGTAATAACACTGTCTATTATGGAGACGAAACTTTTAAGTTTTTTATTGCATTAACACTGTTTTAATTATTAACAATTATTTTATTTATTTTATTATTATATCGAAAAGCTTTGTGATTGATAGTTAATAATAAATTTGTAAGATGTGTGAGTATCAATATCATAATATAATAATATCACCTCCTAGTTTAGTTCCCAGCCGTAGTTTATCTCACAAATGCAAAATTTATTAAATACTAACTGTCCCTGCGAACTTCGCCCCAATATGATTTTTTTACTTAGCTTAGGGGCAACATACCAATGTTTTAAAAATGGATACCAGTTTTTAGGGTATTCCGAGCCATATTAAATTTACAGTATTTTAACGAAATCAGATTCTAGGAAGTAATTCCTATTACATAAAAAATATCTCTATATACTAGGTTCGTTCGTTATTATGATTCGTAGCGGTTGTTGGAAAGATGTTCAAATAAATGAAACTCTTAATCTAAAGCTAAGTGTCAACTGACTTTAATAAAAAAAATAATGGTAGTAGGGTGGCCACGCTGGATTAACAAAGATACTATAACTTGACTTATTGGTGGGTTCTTAAACTAGTGATTTGTATCTATAAAGGATATGCAATGTCGACCTATTGTACAATATCGGAACCGAGAATGTTACATTACAATTAATGAGTGTATATGTCGCAGTAAAGTAGTTGTCGATATTTAATTAACTGTCTAGAGATTCAATTAACTCTCTGATTTAACGTCTTCACTGCGACATATATACAACTAAAAAGCTCGTATATTACTAGCAAAACTGACATTTTACCATTTATTATCAGTCTTCGAGTGTAAGATTATCGTTAGCATTTGCATACACACATATATATATATATGTATGTGTGACTTACTTTGTATGGTTACTTAACTATCTTATCGACAAAAATATTTTACACAGGCAACACTGAACAGTGGTATAGTGGTGACGCATACTGTACCATCGTACGACGAGCAACGCGCCAGTCCAGCATTACTTACGCGTCATTCAGGTACTCCAGGTGGCAGAAGTGTGAGGGACGATGGCTATTGTTCAGCTGGAAGTACGCCGCGGGCACTTGGTAAATATTTAATAATTTATTACGTTTATCATTTTCAATGTTGGTAGAAATGTTCAAGAATAGCAATATTCTTCACGAGGTACTATATATTTTATTTTAAATCTACTCAAAAAAAGGAGTTTTGCATTTCGTGCTTGCCTGGCGTCTCACGACTGGATTTTAATGTTTTCCATATAACTATGTTAGTTAGAAATTAATATTAAGTTTATTCATCACAAACATATAGCAATACAAATCTTTAGTTTTCATAATATTAGAATAGATTTTATGTATTCGAGATTAAGAAGAAATTACATGTAGACAATATTTTTTAAAACATTTGTTAGATCTATAGAAATAATCAAAAATTAGAAAATAATTTGCCTATATTCATACAAGTAACAAGGCTTAATAATAATTAAACATTAATAAATAGAAAATTAAGACAAGTTTAAAAAGTTTGGTCTCTGTGGCAGCTTACCTTAACGCTAGAAGGATTTGATCACTGTATCTCGATACTTGGGGTCACCAGGCGCCAACCTAAATCTTTAATAGCACCTGTGCACTTGAACCCCAAGAGTCTCTACTCCAAAGGGAACAAAATTGAAGTTGGAGAAAAGAAAATACATATTATGTACTTGATAATGATACTATATTTATTAGTATTTCTTCTGATTATAACTCTGATTGTATACCTAGTTCTCGCTGTGAAGTTCTTGAAACATCACAATGATAAAAGGTTATATTTAACCGCGCTGTAGAGTCGATAAAGGTCGGATAGTAATAAAATAGAGTTGTGAAGAGGTAATAACTTCGACAAGTGCACTCGTGTCTCAACTTGTTGCTTTAAAACAATTGCGAATAAAGGCTATAAATTCCTATAGTTCAGGGCCATTGGAACTTTCCTTGGAATAGTGATAGGTTTGTTCTTATAAACACTGGTATAACAATTACAATGAAGCCTTTTTTTATTTCACATATCCTTAATGTACATTTTAGTATTTGTTAGTATTTTATGATAATTAGTAAGCTTTGATTGCTGTCACCCAGTATAATATATATAAACATTTGTTTTAGTTACATAATCTAATAATTTAGATGTACCAGTTTTGGTGATGAGCATGTCCACAAATAGGCCATTTTCCAGCTGCTTCCGTTATATTCTTATCTAATGTTAGCTCTTCTTGTAAAAGTTTTGCCTCTTATTCTCTTTATATGGCCTGCCCATCTCTTTTTCTATCTTCCTCTATTGCTTTTTTCATCTCTTGTCATGTGCCCGGTCCAGCACAATTTCCTTATCTTCTTTATCCTCTAATTTGGTAGTTCATCTTATCTTTTTCCATACCTCTTTGACATGTTCTCAAGTCTGGCAGCCGTATTTGACACATGGTAAGATACATAAGTTGAACACCTTTTTCTTAGCTACTGTTGAAGTCTGCTTTTGAGTTATGTTGGTAGTAAAATGTTCGTCGCATGTGGATGTCCCTCTTGGGATCCAAGGAGGTCTGTACCTCCTTCACCCTTTCCAAAAAAGTTGCTATAGCAGACGGTAAATGTCGGTGGTGAAAAGGTGAAACCAGAAACCCTGAAAATGAGATAAAAGAGAAAGCGGGGAATGATTAAAATACTAGCAAAGAGAGTCAGTGGTGGTGTACTAATATTAAATATATGATAAACTCAACGTCACCCTTATGATAACACTTGAATATTTTTATTTATTTTATGATTCGTAGACTTTAACCTATATACTTCAAAATGATTGAATTGAATTAGAATTTTTAAAAAAATGTGTGCGTGTACTAGTGCACACACGTAAGAAGTGAAACTTATTTAATACCTTATTTTTCGAAAAATGATCTACTATATGCAACTTTACAGAAATTGGTTAAATAAAGTTAAATTAGATAAAGATTAACAAAAGGCTTTTATTATCATATACATGAATACAAATAATACAATTATTTCATTTTACCTTATTACTACTAAGATTATTACAGAATTTCAGTAATTGTAATTGTGATTACTAATCATTGTTATCGTTATTATATATTTTTGTTATTAATGGCTTCGAATCTCTTCGAATCAACCGTGGTACGGCTACGAAAAAGATGACGCGTAACGGAAAAGTGTGACGGTAATTTTTTTTCCAAATCCGATAAAGAAGTTTCACTACAATCATTTTCAAATAAATGTGACAACAGATATAATAAAAACAGTGGCGCTACAACCCTCAGTCTGAGCCTCAGATGAATGCTCAAGTAATTTATTTTTTAAATAGGCAAGTGGCCGATCAGAGTGTGTGGCCGGCTTAATAGATTTTTTGGATCTAATGCTTGCGAATAACAACGTTTTTCTTCACTGAAACTGAACTGAAAATGTCCATAGGTTTGGACAACCGATCCGAACCGAGTGTTGATTCAGGGTTAAGAATCGCTCATTTGTGGCAATTATTTTTTCTATACTTACTTTCTATGAACGGCATTGTTGGCGTAGTGGCTTCAGCGTACGACTCCCGTCCCTGATGTCGTAGGTTCGAGCCCCGGCTCAGCACCAATGGACTTTCTATGTGCGCATTAAACATTCGCTAAAACGATGAAGGACAATATCGTGAGGAAACCGGATTACCCTAGACCCAAAAAGTAAACGTGTTGTGTCAGACACCAGAGGCTGATCACCTACTTGTCTATTAGAATCATAAATGATCATGAAACAGTTACAGAAATGTGAGGCTTAGACCTAAAAAAAAGGTTGTAGCGCCACTAATACTAGCCTTTGAAGTACTAGTTGTTATTGAAAATTTATTGTTTTCTGTGTTTACTGGGAATGTATAAAAATAACACATGTGAAACTAATTTATTGACACAGGTCTTGTAACTTAATAGTTTTATTACGAAGTTATCGTTTAATCAACAAAAACTGGACGTAGATTGAAAGTATGAATCGAGATTTGACGATTGCGAAACACGTTTAACGCATTCCATTTGATCTTTGGAATTTTTCCGTATCGGTATTCCATTAGGCGGAACGCGGTATAATAAAGCACCATTTGGAATCTGCGGTATTCTTATTGAGATCTAGAGATCGTCTGGCTTTGTATTATATCTATTTATCTGTTTTAAATAGTTCTATGCGATATGATTGTTATATACTATCGTTTACGAATTTAACATATGTCATATGCTTGAGGAGACAACCAGCTTTGGAACTCTGGTACCATCAACCAGGCGCCAACTTATATCTTTGATTAGCTCCTGTGCACTATCTGTGTGACTTTTATATTATTTATTTTTGAAGTGAAACTTCTTAATCGCCGTTGGAAATAAATTTATCGTCACATTTTTCCGTTACGCGCCATCTTTTTCTTGTTTAATAGATTTTTTGGATCTAATGCTTGCGAATAACAACGTTTTTCTTCACGGTACGAGCAGTTGATTCAAAGAGATTCCAAGCCATTCATAACTAAAATATATAATAACGATAACAATGATTAGTAATTACAATTAGTGAAATTCTGTAATATCCTAAGTATTAATAAGTTAAAATGAAATAATTGTATTATTTGTTTTCATGTTTATGAAAATAAAAAAACTCTTTTGTTAAACTTTATCTAATTTAACTTTATTTAATCAATTTCTGTAAAGTTGCATATAGTAGATCATTTTTCGAAAAATAAGGTCATAAATAATTTACACTTCTTACGTGTGTATACTAGTACACGCACATATATATTTTACTTGTTTCAGATCACAAAACAACCAAAGGTTCTGTGGTTACATTGTCTTGTTATAAAAGTAAGTATTATATACCTATAAATAAGTATTTATTTAATTTATTTGTGTATTATTTTGCTTTCAAGTGGAAGATGTTTAAATGATTAAAGGCATGGAGTCTTTATAGGGAGAGTACTTAGACCATAAATATAGACAATTATAAATAACTTAACTGTTCTTACTACGTTATAATAATTAATATGACATATAATCTTTATTAAAAAAACGTTTTATTTATTTAAAAAAAAAATAACAATATTCATGGGCCATATTTCAGTGGAGTTGCTGATGTTTCTATACTGTCATTTTAAATAAGTGAAAATAACCTTTTAATCTAAACTACCATTGTTACTTCATGGAATTAAACCTAAAACTTTTCAATTATTCGGAAACTAACAAGATAACTAGGAATTAGAATAGGGGGCAAACGGAGGGAATTCACCTGATATTAATTGATATGCCTATGGACACTCAATCAACAGCCAGAAGGCTTGCGAGTGTGTTGCCGGCCGTTGTATATTATTATTTGTTAGGTAGCAATTTTGCACCATTTGCCCCTCACATAGATTTTACTTTACAATATCATTAATCTAATCATAAAGACTTGCGCCGTTTTAACCATAATATAAATGTTCTCTCACACAATGTTGATGCAGATGAGTACGGAAATAAATGAATACATTTTTCAGAAGAGCCAAAAATTGAAATCGCTGAAGAGGGCTATTTCACGGAACCTCCAAAAAGGAATAGGAAAAACAGCATCAAAGTCAGTAAGTATTTTTCACACAGTTGTAACAAGTCTCTATGTTTAAGAACATCGCTAATATTAATTAGCAACAGTTACCACTGAAGTATTTCCGAAGCAATTCGACTTAGGGTCCTTCAAGAAAAGGCCGGCAAAGCAGTCGTGAGCACTCTGGCATTGAGAGTGTCCATGGGCGGCGGTATCACTTAACATCAGGTGAGCCTCCTGCCCGTTTGCCCCCTATTTAATTTTTTTTTACTAATGGCATGAAAAACAGAAATGTGGAGCAAGAAAGTACCAAATTGATGCCCCAGATATAATAAATGCAAAAAAAGATCAATTTTGAAGGTGGGTAGACCAAATAAAGTCAACTGAAATGGACCTTGGAAAAATTAAAAAAAAAACTTCCTTTTTCCGTTTTTTTGCATGTGACATTACGTTTTATTTGATAGTACCATTCAATTTAGGTTTAATAAATGTCACAAACAATTATTCATTTACATATCAAATTGGTTAGTAAGATTCAGTCGTTAAACTATCTCTTTTTGCTCTCAACATATGTTGAAATGAAGACGTTGTTTTTGTAAAAAAAAGTCGTGTTTTTTAGTTACAGTTTTTTATAAATCTCCTTCGTAAATGTAATACAGAGTAGCCGTAATTAGGGAATGCAATCCCGATCTCGCGAGATCCCGTGTAATTTTTCGGGATCAATCCCGAAGCATAATATGACGAGATCCCGTTCGAGATTGACGGGATTGGGCTGCAATGGTAAGCGATTCTACACACATCAGCTCGGGACGCTTCACGCGACATTGCACATTACATAGTGTACATTGCAATGGGCATTAGATGCCGGTTAGCAGATAGCACTCTTGATACACTTCAGAAGATACTCTTTTTTGGAAGTTACTTTCAAAATCACCAATTTTAATCTCCTTGAGCTATACCTACTTTTATTTTGATTATGTTCATGTAATTAAAATTAGTTGTTTAGTTCGTAATATTAAAGGATAAAGGCTTTTGTTTTCTTTCAAATAATATTTTATTTTAATTAACCTCACTATCACAAACATGCAGTTTTCATCGTATTCAGTCATGTGAATTATTTTTGTAAACTATACGAGATCCCGAAACTTTCGGGATCTCGATCGATTAGAAATGTCAATCCCGCGGGATCTCGAATCTACGATCACGAGACGGGATTGCATTATCTAGCCGTAATTCAATCGTACACTGGGATGAACTATTACATTGATTGAATTTATTATATTAACCAAAACCTAAACCACTGTAACTTAAACGAGTTAAATTGTTATAGATTTGACTGAGAAACCTGACGATGACCGGGAGACGTGGGGAACTGGAGCCGACTTCCTCCTCTCCATCATTGGCTTCGCAGTGGATTTGGCTAATGTTTGGCGTTTTCCATACCTCTGCTATAGGAATGGAGGAGGTAGGTGCCACCACGGATCTAGCATTTTTATTTTAAGCCTAGTTGTTAGATAAATTGTCATCCTTGAGGTCGTAGGTTTTAATCCTTGCTCACTATATCATTCGGTGTTGGAACGTAACACGGGCCCCCAGATATCCAATGGCGCCACAACATCGGATTTCAATTTTCGCTACGTTCATTTGTTTTTTTCTAATAGGCAAGTATGTGATCAACCTTCTGTGCGTGACAGACGCTGTCGGCTTTTGGGCCTAAGGTCTAGGTTGTCATGATGTACGAGCAAAATGTACACATAGACAGAACGTCCATTGGTGCGGGGCTTCGAATCTACAAC
Organism: Pieris brassicae; assembly: GCF_905147105.1. Lineage (NCBI taxonomy): Eukaryota > Metazoa > Arthropoda > Insecta > Lepidoptera > Pieridae > Pieris > Pieris brassicae. Next base: position 22,222,961 of record NC_059667.1, on the reverse strand, counting down.
CTCAGGCATGAGAGACCACAAGGCCAATAGCGCTCCTAATGATACGAAAACGCCCTATGTAATTATTAGGATTGTAATCATTGATAGGTCTGGTGCTGAAAATTAAAACCTAACCTAACCTAACCTAACCTAACCTAACCTAACCTAACACGTATACGTTTTCGTATGCATATATACATATTTATTTCAATATCAGTAGCGCTGATGTTGCAACTTGGTAAGGATACAGTAACATTCATTAAGATTGCAGATTACCAGCGCTGATATTGAAACGCATGTCGGTATATCAGTAAGGAGTTAGTAATGCTTAAGGATTGAAAATTATTGGTTTTAACTCAAACTTTATCAATAAAAAACGCATAATCATTTTGCGATATTATGAATTCGTGCAGGTACACACCAACTGTCGTAAGTATTATTAACTTATTTGATAGAAGCGCCATCTCGCGACATATTTAAAAACTAACACGGCTGTATTAATGGATGAAAAGTCCTAAAATCTATTCGATAGTTGTCTACAAAACAATGTATTTTTCTTTTATATAAAATATTTAAATACAGTAATAAATACGGACTTACGGTTTGGCGATCGCAATGAATAACGGCCTCTTCCAATTTATTTTCGTAAAAGTATTTTGTAAATGAAATAAAATTAAAATGTTAATAAAACAGGTGCATTTCTGATACCATACACATTGATGCTGATCTTCGGAGCAGTACCTTTGTTCTACATGGAACTGATTTTGGGCCAGTACAATCGACAGGGCCCAATAACTCTATGGAAAATTTGTCCGCTTTTCAAAGGTAGGTACTCTTTCTATTTTTTATGTTTAATTATAGATTATATATGCACACATACTATATATGTATATTATGCGAATACTCAAAATTACGCGTTTAAAGACAACTTTTATCAAAGATGTTCAACATGATATGCCTAGTTTGTGGTTAACGAGACATGTTAGTTCAATTTAAATAATATTCAATTTAATTGAGTTAGAGCTTTTGTTCTGTTTTATTTATTTACAGTAACTGTCAAATATTATTTAAGTACGTTAAGTATTCAACGAAGAGCTATTCTAATCGTCGACGACCAATCACTTCCCGTGCGGCTTGATCCCTTGGCATTGCGTAGAGATGTTGGGTCTCTCATCTTCTACCGCATTTACCATAGAGAGTGTTCAGTAGAGTTGTTCGGTCCAATACCTGCAGCAGAGTTTCATTATCGGACGTCAAGACAAAATACAAAATACCATCCGTATCACCTCGACGTCCGTCGTTCCACAACTGAGCGTTTTCTAAGGCAGTTTCTGCCACGCACCACAACTATTTGGAGCCAGCTGCCCACTGAAGTATTTCCGAACCAATTCGACTTAGGGTCCTTCAAGAAAAGAGCGTACCAATTGTTGAAAGGCCGGCAATGCACGCGAGCCTTCTCAAAGAGCCAAAATATTTTGTATACATTGATTTGATAGTTATATTTACCTAGAACAAAAAAACTACTATACGTACTAATATTAAATAGGCCCACGGTGTCATTAAAAACAAGACAGCAGCATAGTTTATAAAACGAGTATTATAAAGCTCACATAATCTATGTTTTATCATAACTAAACAAGAATTAACCTAGGTGGAAATTGAAAAACTTTAACGTTATATTTTAGTTGTAATAAAACTCCTTTGGGATAGGGTCAGTATTCCACGATGTCTAAGACTTTTGTTAGCGCGATTTTTAGGTCATCCATCAAGATTAAATAGATCTGTGATCCAATGTTTGCTCAGTTTTAAGTTAGGACGTTGATAGATCACACTTCCATTAAGCCAAGATTTCATCAGAGATAGATAGTTTAATTTTTAATTTAAATACTGTTATGGTCAAAGTTTCGAATGATTGTGATGTGATATATTGATAACCTCTTTCTTTTAAGAGAAAAGGTGACAGTGGCGCATATTTTCGAGGAATGAAGGCTGTGAAGTTTTTGCCGTCTTTGCCTATACAATTGTCGTGACCTATATTATTGAGCACAAAATTATACACAAACCATCGAGTTCACATTCTCCAACCAGTAGTAGGAATGATTTGTATGGGTTGATAGGGGAAGGAGAAAAAAAAATTTCTGCAATTTCGCTCTTTCACCCGTACAAAGTGTAAGCTGATGACGCAGCGGTCGGTTACTGGTTCCAGAGCAGCGACCTACGTGTGTTTACTCTTAAATATTGAAGTTTGCTACATTTAATGTACAATTAAAAGTTAGGGGTGAAAGTCCTCGGCAAAAAATGTTGCAGTCAAAAGTATTCTAAAACTTCTAATTTTACATTTACGGGCAGTTCTCAAATCAAGGACGAAGAATGGAAGAGAAGAACTGGCAATAAACTCTCCGCCACACTTTTTAATCGCCAAGTTTTCTATCTGTAAAACAGAAGAAAACCAACATCTTTTTGGTTTCTATGAGGTTGCAAAAAACTAATCGGGTCCCCAGGCTCCTATTCAGCTGGTAAATCCCCCACTGACTATCAATTATGTACGGAAAGAGAACTGGATTTTTAGTACCTGCAGCGCTGAATTACCGTTACGTTGCTCAATATGAAAACAAATCAACCAAATTTTTATGAATTTGCAAATAAGAATTATAATTGTTCGCATAAATGCTACGCCGGTTCTGTATTGATTCTAGGGCTAATTAAACATCCCTCATTTGGATGAGTTCGTCAATTCTGACCATTTTGTGATACTCCCGTTGTATCGGACGTATGCCATTGGCAAACACGACATAGAATGCACACATGTTACACATTTGTTTACCTTCAGTCTTAATGAGCAATAGTTGGCCTGCAGTATTTAAAGTGAATACATTTTTTTCACATTTTCAGATCTATATTCGTTAGTAATAAAGGTTATTATAGTAATATATTAACTAACCGGAGTTAACTTCCTATAGAAAATAATAAAATTGATATATTTCGTTTTATTGAAAGATTGTCTAGAATGTTCGATGCTAACTGCGTCAATGCCTTATTATAAGTCGACAATAACGATGATATGTGGTCTATGTGCCTTTCCCATATACTCAAGGCTAGAGTATAAATGAAGCTAAGATTAGATATTTTTTCTAGTAGTGTAATCTTTATAGAAATATCGGTATATCCAAGAGTTATAACATTCGTAAGGTTCAGATCTATAATCTCTATCATGCTAACGTTAAGCATATAGTTTGTAATTACTCTTGTACACCCATAAATCATTGCCAAGCAAAAATTGTGTAACTAATCTGGGTTAACATAAAACAAGTACAAAACTGGTGCATCTTGTGTACCTTGGTCCAGCAAAATTCGAGTTGCAGAGAAGTGGAGGATTTAATGTCTGTTAAACATTGTCAAAGTTCATCTTTGGTCGGTTAGTCGGTGTATGATAGGCAAGAATGAGACAAAATAAAAAATACAGCTTTAAGAAAAACAACTATTAACAGATGTTACAATAAAAATAAATAAACTAAAGTGGAAATGGGCGGGGCACATGGCAAGAGGAACAGAACACAGCAAAAAAATTATTTAACTGTTGCACAGCAAGCGAAAAAGAGGAAGATAACTTAGAAGGTGGACAGCAGGTGGTACGGTAATGGCGGGATTTGTAATTTGCCAAAAAAAGGGGACACTGATACCAAAAATAAGATTCAAATAGAACCGTGTTTAAATGTAACAGTATCTGAAATAAAAGGCTATTATTATTATTTTTAAGGCTTCATATAAGTTTTAGATGTATACTTACTATATTATTATGTACCTTATAATTAATGTTTTTGCAGGTGTGGGCTTTTGCGCGGTTATGGTGGCATTTTACGTTTCTTTCTATTATAACGTTATTATCGGTAAGTTTCGAGAATTATTTATAACTTTAAAGTGTTCTAGGGCTTAAGCGAGCTTCAAAAGTAAAAATGTGTTTATACACAATGCATGTGTAAGATTTCGGAAACATTTTAATTGAAAAAAACATGTGTCAGTATTCCCAGCTCTTCCAAAACATAGCAGAATATTCTTTAAATTGCCTTTGCTCCTACAGAACTCCTCCTACCTATATCCGATAATTGATGTGTATCACCCAAGGCTTTGAAAACAAACAATTTAGAAACAATCACAAAAATGCATGTGTCGTGGAGCATAATGGGGCCCTACTATGAATGAATGTTGATAGAATGATGTTTAAGGAGTCTAATTTTAAGACGCAGTATTATTATATGTTATTTGTATGTTTACTACGGACCTCAACGCGGAGGAAAGAAAAATCTAATACAATTAGATCGGTCTGTTGGGCACTAACATCTTGAGGTCAAAATATCATTCATTCATGTAGGTAATTTAATGTACATTTATGCCGAATTTCTAAATTTACATTGACTGCAAATCACGAAGGTAGATTGAACGAAGAGAACTGTTAAAACGAAAAATATCCGTCATTTAAATTGCGAAACCTTTTAACTCTTTGACAGGGTGGGCACTCTACTTCCTCGTATCATCAGCTCGTTCAGAACTTCCCTGGCTACATTGTGACAACCCGTGGAATACGGATCAATGCTGGGACGCCTCAAGACAAAACACAACCAACAAGACTGATATATCATACCAGGGCCCTTTGTCACATTTCACGCCAGCGTCTGAGTTCTTTCAGTGAGTTCCAATTGTTTCTGAGCAGTGTTAGGCTTCAGCGTGCGACTCTCATCCCTGAGGCCGTAGGTTCGACGTGGGCGTTTAACAAAGTAAAGGAAACCGGCATACCTTAGACCCAAAAACTCGGCGAGTGTCAAGTATATAAGGCTGATCACCTATTTTAGGAAAACTTAAAAAAAATGATATTTCCAACGTATTATCATAAAAAAAACAGTGTTGGCAATTTGAAATTAATAAGTAGGCTGGAAATATTTTATAATTATAGTCATAGTAGATTTCAAGATTTTCATACAAACAATTTCCATTTGCAATTGAATTTTTTTCCATTTTAAATCATTAAATTCAAAAAAATTCTATCTACAGTACTGTTTTGTATGAATTTATTATATTTTGCGTTAATTTTAATTAAGGAATAAATCAATGAATTAACTAATAACTAGTTAATGATTAGTTAACACAGCTGCAGCTATATTTTACATCAAACGTCGAGGCAGAATTCGAAATTCCACCTGTATCATCTCGACATCCGTCATTTCACATCTGAGCGTTTTTTCTGTCAGATTTATTTGTCTATCAAGAAAAGAGCGTAGCAATTCTTAAAAACCGGCAACGCAAGAGCCCTCTGGCATAGAGTGTCCATGGGTGGCGGTATCACTTAACATCTTGAATACTACATAAGTCAAACAATTATAAATTATGCATAACATAAATTATGCTATATACGTCATAAAAAAAAAATCGAATATAGGAACTGATCCTGTATGTGAATGAGAATTCTCGACAAGAACAGGTTTCTAGCATCGGCTATCTATGGCGCGTCAGTGTTTAGATTTGTTTACGACGTTTTACGTGCAATTTTAAATCGTTTGAATGGTTTGATTGTTATAAATTTACAGTTTATATGTCACTGGCCTTAGTATATATATATGTGTTAATGATTTAATTATGTTCGACGTCCTGGTGGATAGAAAAACTGTGCACAGTTTGTGTTTCCACCACATCAACTTCCTTTATATTAAGAACACTTATACAATAAATAAATAAATAAATCAGGTGAGCCTCTTATCGTTTGGCTTCTGCTCTAAAAAAAAAGTTGATTTCTACAATATTTAATAATAAAACAACATTTCAGTCGTGCAGTACTTGAGATGCAGTATTCGGAAGGATTGAATGACTTGGGTTTCCCAAAATGGCAGCTCACTATTTGCTTAGGAATCGTGTACATAACATTGTACCTATCGCTGTTCAAAGGAGTGAAAAGTTCCGGTAAGATTAGTTCTAAAGCGTCTACAAGACATTAAAATCAGGGGCAATATCTATAGTGGGGAGAACCATTGATCGCAATTCCTGGAGGTAGTAGATTCGATCCGCGCGACCAATGGGCTTTGCTTCTATATACCTACGCATTTAACATTCGCTAACAGTGAAGGAAAACATCGTAAGAAAATCTTGCCTTAGACCCAAAAAGTCGACGGCCTGTGTCAAGCACAGGAGGCTGCTCACCAACTTGCCTATTAGATTGATAGCATCAAACAGATACATAAATCTGAGACCCAGACATAAAAAGATTGTAGCGCCACAGTTTTTTTTTAGCCATAATTATTGTATAGGCTAAATTGTAATTCATGTTTAGTCGCACATTCTTTTGTGAACTTTATTGTAAGAAAAACTGACATATATCCGAACCAATTCGACTTAGGGTCCTTCGAGTAATTAGTTAAATCCTAAAGGGCCGCTAACGCACTCGCGAGCCCTCTTGCATTGAGACTGTTCATGGGGGGTGGCTATCACTTAACATCAGGTGAGCCTCCTGTCCGTTTGCCACACACCGAAATTTTGTAGGAATAACTACATTACGTAATAATAACTAATGGAAGTAGGTAACTATTATCGAGTATCTTATTTTTATTTATACTTTGTTACCATAATTATACAAACAAAAAACAATACGTAAGTAGGTTACAAAAGTTATTAGGCAACAGGCGGCCTTATCGCTAACAAGCGATTTCTTCCAGGCAACACTAATATGGATGAATTAAAAAAAGAAACACCTACATAGGGTAAAGTACAAATAGTGCATAATTAATTAACAAAAAAAAAACTCAAAATAACAAGCAAATATAACTAAAATTAAATGAAATTGAATCAAAAGAAAAAATATAAATAATAATATGTGTAAACAGACATATAAAAGCACTGACAAATGTTAATTGACTCACAATTAATATAATATATATAAGTAGTAGCTAATTACGTTAAATATTCATTAATATTTTTATACGAATTTTCAGGTAAAGTGGTTTGGATGACTGCAACGATGCCATATGTAGTATTATCAATTTTGCTTGCTCGTGGGTTACTCCTGCCTGGGGCAACACGTGGAATTGCTTACTACTTGCACCCAGAACTGTCGAGGTTAAAAGATACACAGGTAATAAGATGTATCATCATTATATCTCAATATAATTTTGTTTAGTTTTGTCTCAACAACTATGTGTAATACGTATTTTTGCACTTCTTGCCTATCTTATCTAATTAAATACACTCTTATCATAGTGGTTGCCTGGAAGAGATCGCTCGAAAGCTATAAGGCCGCCAGTCCTTTTTATATAATTATGTTTTTATAGTGTTAATAAATAAATTAAATAAAATATAGTATTGTCTTTGGTTAACATAGCTTTTACACATTGAAGGAAAACAATTTTTTTTACCGGATTAAAGCTATTTGTATTATTATAAACCTATACTTATTACAAAATTTAAATTTAAATTTTTCCGACGTTTCGCGTGCTTTACAGCGTGCGTGGTCACGGTGACAAAAAAAAGTTATGTTATGTAAAAAAATATTTTTTATGACTTACGAAATAGTACAAGTTTGTGGTAGCCTCAATAGATCGTCATTATCACATGCAGATCAAACTGGTGCATTTATAGGTGGAAAAAGGTGCAAAATCAGCCTATGGAACAGTAATAGTATCGTAATTCAATGACTCTCATGTTAGTGAGTGCCTTGCCAGCCTTTTAGAGTATGCCGATTTTCTAAATAATAAAAGCTTTTTCTGTCAGATACTTTATACTTGAACAGTTTTATTTATATCTTCTCATTCTTGATAGATATTTGTGTGCCCTTTTGACAAAGACCTCCAGTTCCCGTCATTTCTGTATGTTGTGAGACTCTCTCCTATATATTAACTGCTGTATCCTAATAATATAATGAATATAATATCCTACAGCGCATTTACTCACTAAAGAGTGATTAGGGAGTGAGTAAATAGCTAACTATAAATAATAGGGATAAATAACTAACTAAAACAAATGTAAACATTTTAACATACTGTTACGGAGACGGGTCGACTGCAATGTTTCTAGATTTTTCTACTAGTTAGAGAACTTTTCAGCAGGCTGTAATATGATTTCTGACCGTTTCAGGAGAGGGTCAATCACATATTAGAAAATTGTAATTTCCATAATGTTACCCTAGTTTTCAGGAAGCTGAAACCTTTTTTCAGTCGGTTTCAGAACATGTGTAATAGAGTGGTGCAGTTTTCAGGGGACCCGTTTTCAGGCGTTTTCAGACCGAACTTTCTAGGTGTGAGACAAGAACGAAATGATACGAGAGAGAGAGAGAGAAGATCAGAACTTTCTCGAAACTAGACTGAGCACTCTAGAACGCCGTACGACAAGGACGGAGCAACGTGCGAAAGAGACAAAGAGTGCGGACGTTCTAGAATTGTGCAATCGCTACTCAGTAACAAGCCCGCCTAGAAAGTTCTCGAATATTGTTTAGAATTATTCCCAGGGATATATAAGCGAGCCGAAACGCGACTAGTCGCCTTTAGTTTTGAATGCGATAACAAAAGAGAAACACCGAAGCGATAAAGTGATAAAGTGTGCATAAGTGAAGTAATTAGTGACTGTGTTTTTGTGTGTTATAAGTGCATCTCTGCAATTAATTTGTGCCCATAAATTCCTTATTGATTTATCAAGAAATAAACCCTTGAAGAAATCTACGGCATTTTCTATCCGATCCCCTAGCTAGTCGACAATACTGTCGATTTTTGTGTCTTGACGGACTGATTTCTCTCGATTTTTGTGACTAAAATCCATCTGTGAAAGAAAGTTCGCGGGCCTAAGGGTTGATAATTAGGTGCTTGCTTCTCTTTACCAAGTAAATGCTAGAACAGTAAACTAAAAAATAAAGTTTTATATAAATTTTTCAGGTTTGGGTGGACGCGGCTGTCCAAATATTTTATTCGGTGGGTGCCGGCTTTGGGGTACATCTCTCTTACGCGAGTTACAATACGTTTCATAATAACTGTTACAGGTAATTAGATTAGAGAAGTTTAATGTTTGATACATACTAAAAAGATCTAAAATCAGCCGTAAATGTCTTGAACAACGACCCATCTACAAAAAGTATTTACTTTTGTGTGTTTTTTAAAGCCCAAAACCACAATTTCAGCAAGACGTACTGAAACAAAAACAAAAAATTTATTGTCAAATATTCCATCAACAGTTATATGTATTGGCGGTAATGTTTGTGTTTTCAGGGATTGTCTAGTCACGACTCTAGTCAACTGCTTCACGTCTTTCTTCTCCGGTTTCGTAATCTTCACGTACCTGGGTTTCATGTCACACAAACAAGGCGTTCCTATATCGTCTGTTGCTACTGAAGGTAGAATATTTCTTTAAATCAAATCAAACTACTAGTTTTATTTGTCCTTCCATCTCTGGATATACAAATTGTTAAAAGTACATGGATAGAAAACTCTAGTAGCAACAATAACTGCATATCATGCAGTAGACTTTAGTAGATCAAATATAATAACCACGCGTTAATAACAAATAATTTCAATGACCATGAGGCGTTATGGACCACAAATTTCAAACTTTCTAGGTCCACGATTATTGTATAGTTTTGTAAATGATGCATTAAACGAAATATATCTTTAAACTTTATTTAGGTATTTATTACACTTACAGTTTAAATATTACGTAATTATTTTCTTCAGGTCCCGGCCTCGTTTTCCAAGTGTACCCAGAAGCGGTGGCCACGCTGCCCGGAGCAAATTTATGGGCTATGCTGTTTTTCTTTATGCTTATTATGCTTGGCTTGGATTCTGGGGTCAGTGTTTATTGTCAAGATTTGTTAGCACGTTATCATCATAGTCCTCAATGGGCCAGTTATGGGCCATAGTCCACGTAAATATTTCACTATCATTGGTTTCTTGCGACTAATTTTAAACTGTGAGTTAATGGACATGTGGGAAGTGTGTGTGTGTGTGTGTCTGCGGGAAGAACCCACCAAAGTCTCGAAAGTAAATTTGACTTAAAGGCTATGTTTGACAGCACTCATCAATGAAAAAGGCTTACAGATAGAATTATTAATTAGTATGTAACCTTTTTACATATTTCTAGATGGGTGGTCTTGAATGCGTGATCACAGGTCTCCTAGACGCGGCAAGAGCAAGTGGCGCGCGGTGGTTACGTCGTGAACACTTCACACTGTTGGTTGTGTGTCTGTCTTTCTGTATGGCGTGTATAAACATTACACCAGTAAGATCTTTAATATTGCTGAAAGACTAGTTTTTTTTTAATTTATTCATCATAATTAATTTCTTATTATCATCTTCAGGGAGGTATCTATATGTTCCATTTACTGGACACCTACGCAGCAGGTATTTCTCTTCTTTGCTCGGCGCTCTTCGAAGCTGTGGCTGTCTCCTGGTTCTATGGTAATTGTCTTAATCAGTAATCCAGATAACTTTATCATACTTTGTTTATTAATTTTATCAATCCTGCTCACAACTGCATTTTAATACACACAAGTGAAGAGGAAAAGACGTAGTTTAATGTGATACTTAAATGAAATTATCCCTGAGTAATACTGCAAAGCTTATTTCCAGGTTTAAAGAGATTCTCCGATGACGTGGAAGAAATGCTTGGTTTCCGGCCCGGGTTATACTGGCGGATATGCTGGAAGTTTGTCAGTCCCGTATTTATTATTGTAAGTAGATATTTAACCATATCGTTGTGTGTGTGTTAATTTGTTACAGTTTAAATTCAGTAAACTGGTTAAAAGTCCTAATGTGAATAATATAACTTATTAAATAAATATGGTTATGTTTTTTTTACTATAGATTAATTGTTTTAATAATTTTAAGTTTATTTTATTTGTTTAAATGGTACTTTTCGGGATAAAAAAAACTCGCACTTCAGGAAATGTTTTGTAGTTATTTTTAAAAGGTATACGAAGAGCCTTCCAGTTCGAAAAGAATATGACGAATCCGGCTACGAGCCAGGAACTCCAAAATACGTTATCAACTCCGATAAGTGTCGTATAGTCTGGTTAATTTTCCAGGGTGTGGTCGTCTTTGGACTATTGTATCAACAGCCATTGCAGTACCTGAGTTACACATATCCTCCGTGGGCTGTGGTACTGGGCTGGGGACTGGCCTGCTCCTCAATTATCATGATACCTCTTGTGGCCATTTACAAACTGATTTCTACACCTGGCAATTGTCGACAGGTTTGTTTTTACTTAGAGATTTTATATTCTCTTTTGAGCAACTTGTGTTTGTTAAAACTACTAAACTGATTTTATACTAACTTAATTATGTTGAAGTAATTTTATAGTAAAAAACCGCTGTTTATTTAATTTGGTCTATGCTAAATTAAAAACTTTTACCAAACATGATGTATGTTATGTATGATACGTTGGTATTGGTATCGATATTTCTATAAGGAATCGGTATCGTATCGGCAAAAAGGCGTATCGATGTATCCCTACTAGTAGGTTACAACATGGGCGATGGGACCGAAGGACCTGGCCTGGTCTATATGATGAGATTAAATTGATTTCGTCACACAAAAGCATTTGTTTGTGGTCTACATATTCTGTATAAAAACGATACAATCGCCGCTTTAAGTATTACATTATACTGCCTGTCTGCTGTCTTAAAGATGTATTCTAGCTCTGACCAAAAATCTGGAACCATCCTTGAGTACCACAAGCTAACATTGTTTCTAGTTCTTCCTACCAAGAACTTTAGAGTGTAAAATCTGGCCAAATCCGTTGGCAATATTTGTTAACTGTTTCAGCGTCTAGCTTGTTGCATCTCACCCATATCAGAGCACGAAGCTATTCGAAGTGGTGCACCAGTGACAAGATTTACTTGGAGTCATTGGCTTTACGTCTAAATAACACACTGAGTGTAAACAATTGTATATCTGAAGATATAGGATGAAAACATGTAATTCTTTAATATATCTAATAGAATTTTGTTATTTGAGTATGATGCTTTGATTGATCGGTCAATATTAAATCTTATTTAGCTTTGAAATAAAAACTTTGTACTGTTCAGCAGGCCAGGCTTCATAGTACATGTCTTCTTTTCTACGACAGAGGAAAAGAGATATTGTTTGAGATTTCTATTATAGTTTACTACACGAATTCTATTCGAACCCTGGTGGTTCCAATGATCAGTACTTAAGTTTTCCATACAAATCCATCCAGTCAGCACTCACATCTCGGTGACTTGGCAGTGTTTCATTTCTTTCGTTTTAGTTAGGGGTTTGAAATGAATTGAAAAATATTAAGAATTTACTATAATCACCAGGGATAAAGTTAGGATAAAATTAGTATGTGTATGTTCATATGTATATGCAAATATAAAATGTTGGTAATTATGAAACTTCTAATATACAATTTGATCTAAGACCTTTCACATTTATTATAAATAACTGTAGATTGTAGCTTAAATTATGTATATATATTTTCAATGCAATGTTCGCTTATTCGTAAATATATGTAATGAACTTAGTACTTCCATACCTCTGGATTTGCAGGACGACTATTTTTGCTACGAAATTTTTTAAGGCTTGCTTTAGGCTTTCTGTAATATATAATGGCGTAGTTTGTATACTTTTTAGTAGTTCTAATAATAATTAGGTCGTGTTAAAGTAATTATGTTGCCTAAGAATTCTAACAGCTTGAAGATATGCCTATGTATATATATATATATATATCTCATAATTTCTCAACTATATAATCTCAACTATAAAATTCATTCAAGCAAGTTTCCCATTTCAAGGGTCCTTCAAGAAAAGAGCGTATCAACTTTTAAAATGTCATTGAGTGTCCATCGGTATCACGTAGCATCAGGTGAGCCTCCTGCCCGTTTGCACACTGTTATATAAAAAAAGTAAGCTTAGGGTCTGCTAATTACTATGGTACTTTAAATACTCTATTAAAACCACTAGGTATGTGGTAGGTGTATGACGAAATTATGTTAGTACGATTGACGATCATAGTTCAATATAGAGACCATTTGACCATAAATTTCTAAGCTAACTTACCAAACATACACTTAAGAAATAACAAAAAAAGGTTTTGATATGTACCCTTTATCTGGATTTCGTTTTTTTGCAAGTAGACAAAACATATTTGCGTTGCATGCTAAATAATGAAAATAAAATCTGTGACAATATACAATAATTTTATATATTATGTATGGCTAAAACATATATTGTAGTACCTATTGTTTAAACATAACGATTAAAACGTATATACTGAATTGTGAACAGATGTGTGACTAAGTACGACTCCAGTTCAAAAATGTATTGACATATGGAATACAGTTCATAGAGTCTTGTTTCTGAATTGCACCTTTAGAGTCTATGATTTTTGTCAATATTATCCTGTTAACTCTACTCTTTGGATTGTGTGTAAATTGTACCTTATCTGTGGTATAATATTGTCTATAATCTTCACTATAAACATCTTTCCTCTATTATATTCAATTAAAAAATATACTTGTAATGTAAGATGATTGAATATGATTTATAAAGGCCTGCATAATGTAAAACCTTTTTCTTATATACTAGATTTAATTAAATTTAGACACTTAATAATTGTCTTTGGTAGGTCTCTTCCTACACAGCTGTCACCAGGTGTTTCTGACCCCCTACAGGCCCATACTGTAGCGTACCACTTACCATTGCTTTGACTTCAATTCTGTGCACAATTGTGTGTGACAATGCAATGCTGTATCTATGAGATGATTAAACCGTTTCTTAAAAGATGTATGACGTGTATATTTAAGATATAATCGATGTATAGATGTGTAACAATAAAATTATAAGCTCCGGGTGAGTTAAAATGTATTAATATATCATGTTGACAGTGTAAATATCATGTTTAGATGTGGACTGTGTTCATTTATTAATAAATTAATGTATTAGACAGTAATGGTGTTTTTGTTCAATTACCTGACAACATTAAACAAAGTTTAGGCATTGTTCAAGCACTCTCAAACCTGAGCGTTTGCATTCAAATTGTCACCAACTGAACGCTATATCTATGGTAACATTTTACTCGAACTGTGAAGGAACACTGTAAGTCGACATGTCGGTTCAAAAATTGCTTAAGTAACCTGCCATTAGCATTTCGCGCCAACCTTAACAAGTTATTTTTATAGATTTATATGGGCTATGGTTCTGGTGAAGTAGATAAAGGCCCAGTTAGATGGAGATAGTTTAGGAATCGTACACGACTATCGCCAGCAATAATCGTCATCGTCATTATCGTATCAACATTTATCGCTAGACGATAAATTCCAAAGTTTTACACATCGACATTTTAGTAAGAATCTTCTTACTTACGAGAATCTCGGCATAAACACGATCTCGTATGATATTTTTTATGTTCATAGTTTGATACGAGTATACAAATCGGTTTGAAGTTTGAACCGTTTTGAGTGCGAGATGTTTCATTCGAGTTTAGTAATAACGCGGTCGATAATTTTAAGTTCATTGAACTTTATAGAAGTTAAGAGTGCTTGTGGAACACAGTGCTTTTTCCGTTACCGTTTAATTAATTCTCGTAGTCAGTAGTGTATCTAGAAAGTCGAAAACTCGATTTGTCGACACGAACTGTCATTTTTTGGCAAAATTGGAAGCCAAAATTTGAGACCTTTTCATTGTCACCGATTGGACAGATATTGTATTTCATAATTGTAACTAGTAAGAGACTATTTCGACACTAGTTCGCAGTTAATTTCATATTAATTTATGCTACGTTCGGGTATTATGCCTAGCACTAGCAACATCTTAGTACGCCGCGCTAGCAGCACGTCCATCAGCATTCAGAGGTGGCACGGACTCTATTGATATTTACGTTTAATAACACAAATACATACATTAATTTGATTGTTTGTGATAACTCATTTTGTTAGAAGTTAAGAGTTTTGGCTTCCACGCCCTCTAGCGCTTATAGATGCAACTTACTGCTACTGCGAAGTGTTTAATGTATGCTTTGATTGATTTCATTATTTGCCGCTAGGTGTCACTTAAAAGTAATTAAATTCATGCAGTCATATTCTTTGGTATTTAAATTCGTTTAAAAAATTGTTCAGTTTTACGTTAATTTTAATATATTATTTGAATAATTAATTTACTTCTTATATGAATGCCATAATATACCCTGATTAACCATGAACATTTCGGACGATGAATAAATCATATATAAGAAATATATTTATTTATTTATTTATTTACACTTCGTTACACTACAAAATAAAAATAAAAATTAACATAATTAAATCAAAAGGAGGGCAACTGGCGGCCTTATCGCTTACGAGCGATCTCTTCCAGGCAACCACTGTGAGTAAAGAAAAAAAATAAATGTATTAAATAAGATAGGCAAGTAGTGCAAAATACATGTAATACACAGTTATTAAACAAAACTAAACAGGAATAAAATATTAAAGATACATTAAAGAGTAAAAAGACACATAAATCACGATAATTTAAGATAAGTCTCACGTCAGTTAGTAGTTAGTAAGAAAGTTCGGGATACGATGTGGTCAGGTAATGTTTGTACAGAAGAAATTTAAAGGAAGATAAAGAAGGAGCTAAGCGAATAGGGACGGGAAGTGAATTCCACAGCCTAACTGCGGAGACCTTAAAGGAATCGCCAAGAAAGGAGGAGTTATGAGATGGGATTTCAAGGGTATAATTTTCGGAAGAGCGTAAGCTATAGTTATGGGCTCCCAAAAAATGGAAATCATTTTTGAGATAGGAAGGAGTTTTAGGGTTGAACAGGATGGAATATAGGAGATGAAGAACATGAGCATCGCGTCGCTGACGAATTGGCAACCAGCCTAGCCGCTTACGGAACGCAGAGATATGATCGTACTTTCTTAGACCGAATATAAATCTGATACAGAAATTTTGGAGACGATCCAGTCTATTTAGCAATTCCTCGTTAAGATCGGAGGAGCAGGAATCGGCGTAGTCCAGTAAAGGCAGGAGGAGAGATTGCGCCAGTGAGGTTTTGGTACTAAAGGGAAGAAAATTACTAAGACGTCGAAGGATACTGGAGGCACCGTATAATTTTCGGCTAACTTCTTTAACATGCTGCTCCCAGGATAAATTTTGATCAAATAAAACCCCCAAATTTTTTACTGTACGGCTAAAATTTAAAATTACACCATCGATATGGATAGGGGATATCCTGGCCCAATCAATTCTCGTCGTGAAATAGGGGCTGCCAATAATTAATACCTTACTCTTTTTGGGATTGATTAGAAGACCAAATTTTTTACTCCAGTCAACTATCTTTGCCAGCTCATTGTTGGTAGATTGTATGGCTTGCGGGAGATCATCGAGACTTGATTGTACGTAGATTTGAAGATCGTCAGCGTATAAATGAAAATTAGTTGAAAGTCGGAAAGTTAAGGAGTTAATATATATAGCAAAAAGAAGAGGAGAAAGTACGCCACCTTGCGGAACGCCAGATTCAATCAAACTCCACTGAGATATGCAATCGCTTGTCTTAATACACTGGCGGCGCCCATTAAGATAGTTAGAGAACCAGTTAACAGCATGAGAAGAAATATTAATAGATCTAAGCAACCCCATTAGAATTTTAAAATTAATAGTATTAAAAGCGTTGCTGAAATCTAGCAGTGTGAGAATTGTGAGTTGTTTGTGGTCCATGCCTTCGCGAATATCATCGGCTACTCTGACCAGAGCAGTAGTAGTGCTATGTCCAGGTCGAAACCCAGACTGAAGTGGATTCAGTATGGAATTTTTGTTTAGGAAATTATTTAATTGCTCATGTATGAGGCGTTCAAGTACCTTGGATAGAAATGGCAGAATCGAGATGGGTCGAAAATCAGAAAAAGTACTAGGATTAGCCTTTTTGGGGATAGGGATGATAAGTCCATCCTTCCAGCAAGAAGGAAATTCACCTATAGAAATGGAAAAATTAAAAATATGTGTGATTACAGGAAGTATAAGAGAGAGAATAGGTATGATCATAGCACGACTAATCAGGTCAGAACCAACAGCGTTGGAATGAATAGAAGAAATACTCGATTCAACTTTCTGACTAGAGAATTCATCGAAAGAGAAAGATGGAAAACTAGGACGAGGGAGAGATGATATATACTCAAGTGTTAAGTCCAGATCGATATTACTTGAAGTGGAGTGAGAGGTAAAATGGGCGTTTAGGCTGTTTACGTCGATATCGGGAGTCATGGCAGTACGTGGTGGCTTACCGATACCCAGAGATTTTAAAAATTTCCATATTTTTGAGGGATCCCCATTAGACACTGAGTCGTGAATGTGTCGTCTCTGCGCATCGCGACAACGCGTGTTGCAACGGTTGCGCAAGGTTTTGTAAAATACATGTTCCTTATCCGTTTTGGCTGTTCTCATCTTGGCCTTAGCACGGTTTTTTTGTTTAATCAAAGATTTGATTTCATCGTTGAGCCAAGGAGCAGGTAAATGCTTGATTTTAACGGGCCTCAAAGGAGCATGTATATCATAAAGATTAGTGATGGAGGCATTTAGTAAATCAACTTTACCATTGAGGGTGGGACACTCGTAAATCGTGCTAAAGTCAATTCTGGCCGCATCTATAAGCAGACGCTCGGTGTCGATCGCAGCAAAATTACGCCTAAGGACTACGGTGGGTTTTAGTTTAGGAGGTTTAAGATTGAGAGACAAATAAATGAGGTCGTGATGAGAAAAAGCAACAGCAGGAAGTTGGCCATGGTTGGTAACTAGGTCAGGAGAAGAGGTAAATATAAGGTCCAATAAGGAAGGAGTGGAGCCTGGGACTTTGTGTGTGGCATTAAGTGGCAGGTTATGAAGATTATAAGATTCGGTGATGGAGAGCAACTTTTTCGATCGGCAGTCGTCTTTGATTAAGCAGGTATTGAAATCACCCATAACTATTATGTTTTTATAGAGAGGCGAAAATTTTTCAAGAGTGTTATCAAAGCCTGCGAAATAATCGACTAAAAGAGAAGGAGAGTAAAACACTCCAAGGAGAATTTTAGTCTTACTGAGCATGACCTCGACCAGAAGATGCTCGCATTCATTAGGTGGTGGTGGTTGAGGAGACATACTGATAATAGTGTAAGGGATGTGCGATCGTAGGTAAATAGCGACGCCACCTCCACGCATTCCAACTCGATCATTTCTTATTAGGTTGAAGCCGGGGATAGAATAGCTGAGGGAGGACAGGGTTGGACACAGCCAAGATTCTGATATAAGGATAGCGTGAATTTCGTTGGATACAAATGTTGTCAACAAGTCCAAATGGTGAGCAGGAACGCTTTGAGCATTAATATGGATGACATTCAAGTGTCGCGATTGGTCTTTAAATAAAGCTGTGAGGATACTATGCAAGGGAGGGGGAGATATCTCAGCGCTATGGAATGATTCGAAATCCGACGAAGAGACCGATGCAAATTCAAGAGCTTCACTATCGTGATTCATGTGTTAGCCAATAATATTTATGTATAAGTCTACTAAGTATATAAATTTTTAATTTATGTACAAAAATGATCCTGTGTTCACACTCAATCGCTAATATTAGTGAACAGAAAATATAGTCACACACTTTAAGAAAACAAAAACAAATTAACTTAAAGGGGTTCAATAAACTAATTGTAACTAATTCCAAAAAAAAAAAAAAAAAACAATTTAACAAGGGAATTTATATATAGTTTGCAGTGATAAATTACTGTAAAAGCTTATTATAAGAGAATAATTTTATGAACTGTGGAAATAGATACAATCTATCATTAATTGACAATCACAACTTTTGACAGTGTCACATCACTTGCTAGTTATTAGTTATAATCTGTCAGTGGGGTCTTTAAAAACACTAAGTAAACAAAAGTTAAGGTTATGAGATACTAAATAATCATATTTTAAAACAAAAGGAAAACAAAAAAGAACTGTTTAACACTTAAAATTAATGACATCAAACCAGTTGACAACAAAGTTGATTATAACCCCGGAACCATGGAACACCGACACTGAAGTTAATGACCCTTCCTTGGAACCTTCTTATTACGGGTCATGTCTCTTGTTCGCTTTGCATCATCAGCTGCGGACGATGACGGGATGCTGCCCGGGACTGAACCAAGTTCCTTCAACGAAGAGATGCGGCGAAGTTTCCCATCAGCCCCAATCACTTGTACACGTCCATCCTGGGTCCAACATTTTGAGACACCAAACCGCTTTCTCGCCTCCATAAATAGTGAGTGCCTTGTTTTTGTTAGGAACTCAGACAAGGTTATACCAGTGCCTTTAAGGCTAGTCTTGGCAGCCCAGATCCTTAACTTATCGGCATGTTCACGAAACTTTAATAATATAGGCCTAGGCTTTTCATTGGATCTTAATCCTACTCGATGGCAACGGGTAAGGCACTGCTCCGTGACATTTGGACACTTTAAAAGGATGGATATCATATTTGCAATGGAGGCCGGGCTTTCATCCTTCGCTTCATTTACTCCATGCAGCAACAGACACTTTCGCCTACTACGCATCTCTTGCTCATCCTGCACTCTAAACAGAATCGCCATCTGAGACTGGAGATTCTCTAGGCAGAATAGAACAGAACTTTTAAATGTTTCAAACTCCCTAGCAAGTGGAGTTTGTTCCAGCGATGGGGACCTATTCTGAGCTGCAATAAGGCGCTGCTGGAACTCCTCCATTCTGGTAGACACCATTTCGGATACATCCCTTAAAGACTTTTTAAGATCCTCCATAATAAGGTGCAAGTGAAAAATTAATAGTTCAAATGAAGGTACTTGAAGAAGTGATTATCAAACTTTAAGCCAATTTTAGTTAAATAAAGGATATTATTAAGGAAAAATTGCGATTAATGTGTTGTGGAACATTAATTCATCAATGGAACTGTAAGTAACAAGGTTCAAACCCAAATACTATTTTATTTTAGTACAAATCACAAGACACACCAATACACGTTGCACTACCCACTTGTTTTTGCACTACCCACTTGTTTTTGTGGGTAGTGCAAAAACAATACATATATTACATAATTTTCAAAAGATATACCTACATAGCATTTTAATTAAACTTTCTAGATGTCAAAAGTTTCACATTAGTCGCACGCGCATAACCGCAAGCTGTGGTTAATGAAGATTATAATGTCACTGATTGTCAACTCGACTTTCCCCGCTTTTCTTTACACCCCATTAACATATTGAAGAAGGAAAGTTATGAAAGACTTATCGGAACTAGTCCCTTAGACCCATCATTTAAATTATCTCAAGAAAACCATCAAAGGTGTATCTTTACAAAATTTAATTAAAATTGGTTCAGCAGTTTCCCTTAAAATCGTCAGAAATACATTACTACCAAAATTAAACTCATGTTCAATGTCTATACTGCATTTATATGTATATCAATTTTTATCAAAATGGTTTAAGCGTTCAAGAAACTTGATTCCCTAAAAAAGAAAATATTTATTTTCTTAGAGAATTTGCTTTTAAAATAAATAACTTGGCCATTAAAAAATTTAAATTAAAATTAAATTTAAAAATTACCAGTTCTTCTCTTCCGTTCTACGCCCTTGATTTGAGAACTGGCAGTAAATGTAAAATTAGAAGCATTTAATGTATATTTATTTTTTATTGACATTCATACATGTACATTGTGTTACCTATATGAATAAATGATTTTTGACTTCTCCTTAATTGCAGTTTTTTTATTGTTTAACTTTATTATTAACAGTTTATACAAATTAACAAATACTCAAATAGAATAACTTTTCAATATTAAATCGCCAACGCAATGATTGAATAAAGGAAATCCTCTAACGTCGCAACTCCCAAATGCGGCAAATTACTCAACATTAAACGTAACACACGATATAAATTGTATAACAGTTCGATAATGCTCGTTAATATTGTTAATAACTTTTACTGTATGCTATTATCATAAATTTCACTGTGATTTATAGCAATTACTTTTTTCGCTTCATTTGAATACGAGTTTCATTTTATGAAACATTGAAGAAACAATTATACATGAATGTGGATGAAAATATAAGACGAGAAAGCTTAAAAATTAAATTTATTTCCAATATTGTACAAAAATGATATGTTCGCATAATCTGCCATAAATGTTATGGCGTAATTTGTCCTAAAATGAATTTTACATAGAAGGTACATACATTAGTCATACAGATTATTATAGTCAATTTTTACATTATTTGTAGTGATAAAATATCACATTATTAAAATATTTTATTACGTTAACAAAAAGAATATTAATTATAATGTTTCACGCAAATAATAATTGGTAGAATAATAAATATTTTTTAGCAAAAGTAGGAAATGTCAATTTTTAAAAACTTTAGTAGGAAGGTCTTTTTATGTTTTTGGTAAATTATTATAAAGTTAGATATATATGATGTAAAATATCTATTAATTGGAATAAACTAAACTATTGTTTGAAAACTAAAATCATAGTGACAAGATAGTAATTATATATGGTGAGCGAAACGCAAAACAGTAACTATAAAATAATTAATCAAACCCTATAATACAATATATTAAAAAAAAGTGTCAATTTTAGATTCGTTATATATGTAGTATATATGATAGAGAATATAATAAAATATTATTATTTAAATTGGGGTGATTATTTAGATTCATCCCTGAGATCGTAGGTTCGATCCCCGGCTGTGCACTAATGGACTTTTATCTATGTGCGCATTTAACATTTGCTCGAACGGTGAAGGAAAAAAGTCGTATGGAAATATTTATTAGACCATAGTCCATAGACATTAGACCGAAAAAGTCGACGGCGTGTGTCAGTCACAGGAGGCTAGATAGACAAATTATCATGAAACATATACAGAAATCTGAGGCCCAGTTGTAGCGCCGCTGAGATTTTAATACATGTTGCTCAAAACAGTTATAACTTTATTCAAAGCAAAACTAAATTCAAGCCATGGATTGTCTTACATAATTTTCGTAAAGTCATTCCTATGACAAAAGGCTAAGTTGAAACCGGACCATCCGTTGGGTGCGCTAGCGCAACTCACCATGCAAGTTTCTGACACTCAAGAAATTCAAGTCAGAGTCACTCAGTTATGCGCAAGACGTCGTGGGGTGCGGACGTAACGTTGTGTTTAGTGTTTCCAAATTGTGTCTGAACTTAAATTGACGTGGTTTTTTTTTGTGATAATGGATGTTTAGGTGCGCGGATTTCAACATTTTATAACGGTAAGTAAGGTTAAGTTTTTTGATAACCTCTGTTGTTGTGTAATTAATAGACAATTGGGTGCCTTAGGGCAAGTAAATCTCTTTGACCTTGCAGTTTCGAAGGCATTTGTGAACGTAGAACGGGTCACCTAGGCATTCAAACAATTTGCGCTTATAATCTAAGGGATAATGTAAGAATAAATATGACTTGAACAAAACTATTTGGCTACATTCGCCTCGGCATGACGCGGAATTTCAAGTCCAAATTTAGTGTAGGTTATGTGTTGTTATTATGTGATTTTTCAAACATTTAAATCAAAATTCCGTTACCATTATTTTCCGTATCTCTAGTTTTATTGTACAGTACGCATGACCTAAAATAGCCTAGACTATAGGGCTAAAGTTCCTCCAATAGACCAATGCTAGCCTGAAACGGTAATAGATATGTAGTTCCCATGCTATGTACTAAGTAAAAATGATGGATACAAGAGAGGATATGTAAAACTCAAAAAGATTAAAGATATTTAAAGAATTCGCATCTTAATATGAATGGTAGGCTTATTGTGTTTGTTTTGATAAAGTTAATTTTTAATAACGCTGTAATAACAGGTTTGGTCGTCCACAGTTTCCTTAAATTTAAATTCCTTTTTTTTCTTATATTTTAGAGTACGTATAGACTTTTAATTAATAATTAAAGTAATTTAGCCCAGACTTCTATTAAATAAGTTTTAATAGGTATATTTGGTAAATTTGTCGAGTCACAGTTCCAAAACAGCTCCAAATCTTTTTCTACATATTTCCATCACTCGGCAATGGTTGTTGCAATAACGTTGTGGTGCATGCTCTTAATCATAGATATTAAATTAATCATCATGATTTGTGAAATGAATGAAAGGAGTTAAATTTTTATAAACACAAAATTCTTTACGTCATAAATGTAATATTTTAGTTTTTTTAATTTTTTTAAGGGGTCCAAAGTAATTCGCTTCTTTAATATTACTAAGGGTACTATATACAAGTCGTAAAGAATGATATAAATTTTATTGGAGCTGTTTTAAAGTGGAAGTGGATTCGACAAATTTGCCATATTATTTTGCAACTATTTCAGTGTTCATCGTGAAAGCCCAACAAACCTACTTTCGCTCTAGTAGCTAATGACTGCGACTTTGTCTAGTGTCTACACAATTAAAAGTAATACTGTACTCCCTGAGAGATATCTTCAATTGTTTGAAATAAGAGTATACTCGACGTCAACCCTCTAAGTTAATAATGTCCCTTTTTAAGATAGGGGAGACTTCGACACTCCCTTGCTACCTAGCTACTCGGTCACATATCTGACTGACTGCGAGCCCGATAGGCTAGTATGTAGGGGTCCTTATAAATAATATTAAAAAAAAGTATACTCCTGTAATCCGGCAAGGCAACAACTAAAAATGGGTGTCCATGGGCTGAGATAACTGCCCTGTTTTTTAAATGTAGTATTACAACTTATTAAAAATCATTTTAAAATGTTAATGAAAGTATTTTTCCAAAGAATGTCATGTCACAAGAAAAATAGATAGTTGTCATAGATTTCTTAATTCTCAAATTATTCTACATAAATCTTTACAACTGAAAGGAAATGCTGAAGAATCCTTTGTCACATGCAATATTATGTCATTAGATGGCGTGTATGCCGGTTCACTTGTCTTTAAACATTTACCGTGGGAAATCAATTGATTAACGAGTGTTAACAATTTTCTATAATTATTGAAAAACTAAGAATTGCATTATAGCATAATAATAATCGTTTATTTGCCAAGATAGTGGTACAGTGGTTAGATCGATCAATTACAAATATCCGCACAATCAGCCTTATATAGGCAATGCAAACGTTATATAAATTTTTCCAATGTCTTATTAAGAACATTTTATGTCAAAGTTAAATTATTTACAATCGGTGTCAAATCTATGGTCCATATACTCGCCTATAACGACTTATTATATACACTATTAAAACATCATAAGTATTGGCTTAGTGGTTGCAACTTGCGACTCTCATCCCTGCCGATTCGAGCTCCGTCTGTGCATCAATGGAGTTTCTATGTACGCTTAATACTCGCTCGTACGGCGAATGACTTGTGAGTAATTAGATCCAAAAAGTACACGACCTTTGTAGACTATTTGATCACCTACTTCCCTATTAAGCATCACAAGTATCATCCTGTTTTAAAACAGCATAACCAGATATGGTAACGGTGATACAGCTGCAATAACTGAGTCATTCCTTCCAAATGTTGTTTCGGCCTGTTCAATCATAAAGGAGTACAGCCGACATTGATCACACATTTTGACAGGTCACGGTGGAGTCTCACTTCACAAATTTAGTTCAGAGGAGGTAATCGGTCCGGCAGCTGAGTATTATGGGACGTCAAGGCAGAATACAAAATACCATCCGTATCACCTAGACGTCCGTCGTTCCACAACTGAGCATTTCCTAAGGTAGGCCGCGAACTAGCTGCCCACTGAAGTATTTCCGAATCAATTCGACTTAAAGTCCTTCAAGAACGAACGAACGTACGAACTCTTGAAAAGCCGGCAACGCACTTGCAAGCGTTCTGGCAATGTGTGCGCCTCCACAAAGAAATTGAAGCAGAAATAATTTAGCTTTTTTTAAAATATTAGCTTTTTTTATATAAAATAGGGGGCAAACGGGCAGGAGGCTCACCTGATGTTAAGTGATACCGCCGCCCATGGACACTCTCAATGCCAGAGGGCTCGCGTTGCCGGCCTTTTAAAAAGCTTCGTAAAGAAAAACAATAAAAATAAAAATAACTAATTTAAAATGTTCGGTCACCGTGGCTGTGAATCCTTAATGTAGTTATGTTTATTTCATACATTTTGTTGATGTATTTTGTTTCATAATATGGTTATGCACTTATAGATAAATAAAATGCAAAGTTGTTAACATAATTATTACAAATGATATTTACTTAAGTTATCCATATAAGTTACTTAAGTCTGGGATTTAGCTATGTATAAAAACCTGCATAACCATATAACAACCGTATATAACTTCGACCTGTTGAATAGCTTTCATAATGTAATTGTTAGGAACTAGTTTTGCCTGTCTTTCGGCAGGTTTCATGACTCACGTTGTAAAATTGCTAGACGTAACTACACAATCCTTATAAACTCGGAGTTAGACTAGTTTATCAACCCTTCACACGAATATTACTTATCAAATAATGTATATAAAAAAGTAACGTCAAACATGTGTTACAATTTAACGTACATAAAAAATATTAAAAGCGATGCCGTCCTATAAGATGCGGACAGGTACTAGTGTTGCCTGATAAATAACAAAAAGTGTTATTGTGACAAAATATAGGATTAGCACATTGATAATTATGATTGTTTTGGGAACTCTGTGACACGTATTTTTTCCATCACATCTTACACATTGTAATGCATATGTGCTTATAATGAATACACACATTTTTATTTATTTTATTACATACTCGAAACAATTATATAATAGTAAAGATTACACACATAGACGGTGGAAAAAGCGTTTTGAATTTAATTTTCTTGTCTGAGGATACGTCAAACGCCAATGTCTGTTATACAGAAGCTTTAAAAGTACCGCACCATGTAATTTGTTTTATAAAGCATCATTTAGCATTTTTTTGCGTCAACGACTACAGTGCAACCTGAATTCTCGTAATTTATTGTCTATATCGGAGTATTGACATTTCATAAATATTTGACACTGGCAATTTAAATAAAAGTTAAACAAAAGTATTATTATTAGTCTGGATTTTTCTTAGTTTTTTCTGTGTCTTGTCGAATATTATCTATAATATTCCAACCAAGTGTTACCAAGTTAATTGTCAGTCACCTACTGACAATTAACTCTAAAATGTTTATTTATTTCGTAATCCAATAGCTATAATTATATACAACAAAAAACAAGTATACTAAACTATATAGCCAAAGATGGAATATAAAACGGTTCAAACATTAACGAAAGGAAAAAAAATCAATAAAAGTTAATACGTAATACCTAATTCGGCTGTGTTTTGTAATGGTGCTCATGATGCACGTGATTTAGCGGTATTAATATTGTTTATATATATATCCGAAAAAGGTTAGCTCAGTCTGATGATTTTTATGTAATGATTCAAGGATACGTAATAATATTTATAGATATATATCAAAAAGCTTCAAAAGTATATATTTATATACACATAAAATTCATTATTAATAATCATTTATTCCTTGGTACATTCACCCATCTTTACAAAATATACAAACACTTAAAATTTTATAAAGAAATATTTATAAATAAATATATTTTTAAGGACCTCTTATAGAGTATAGGCCTCCTCCAATTGGCTCCATCCTCTCTATCTTGAGCATTGTTCACTTAATCTTCTCCATCAACTTCTTTAAGATCGTCAGCCCACTATATAAGCGACCTTTTATTTTCCTGGTGGACCCTTTTTATTTATTTATATATGAAATTCTAATAAAAATAAATTCATTTATGTCTCAAAACAATACAGTATACAATTATTCCCTTGGCATACGGAAATGGAATAATAATAAAATGACCAATATCATCCCCTTCATATTCCAGACATCTTATTAAATGACTTATTTATATAATGACTGTAACAACCAGTTCAACAACCGTAAAACCGGTAAATATTATACAATTATGTTTTTATTTTTAAATACCCGATGTCATAATATATTTATATAATATGCCATTTCTGTGAAGGAACTATTTGTAATAAACTGTTTTATATAGAAAAAAATCAATTTGTTTTAAACGAGAGTTATGTAACCTAACATTCGTTAAGTTACAAATATATTTTACTTCAGATCAGAAGAATCATTATACACTTGAAGCCAATGAATTGTAAAACGTCAGTTTTGGTAGTAATGAGCTAACATTGCCAACAATGAGATAACATTCTCGTCTCCGATGATGTACCTCTATATCTCTTATATCCTGTATAGGTACAAATAGGTAACTACTTTAAAAACCCATCAATAAGTGAAGTTACAGTTTCTTTGTTAGTCCAGCGTGGCAACCCTACTGCCATTAATTTTATCATATAAGCCCTTGTTTGAAATGATTAAAGTCAGTTGACACTTAGCTTTAGACAAAGTGTTTCTTGTATTTGAACATCCCTAACAATCACCAACCTCAGTTGGGAGTGATTATTAATTTATTATCAATTAAAGACACGACTTTATATTACGTTCCCGCTTAGAACGCGTTTTAGACGTCTGAACTCAGTTTTTATTTCCTCAGTTAATACAGATTATATTAATATATAATCTGTGGCATTATGAGCTGGTCTAGTTTCCGCCATCTGTCATACACCTTAACAATATTGTTCAGATAATTATTCTCGTTGTCGCGTATTAAAGAATGTCTAATTGTATTTCCTGTTATTTATGGAATTTGCCGTTAGTGTATAAAATAATTTTCCTTTTGGGTGTTCATTTCAGAGCTTGACGTTTGAGATTTTATTTTTAAGGGTTATTTCTAAATATTTTTAAATGAAATAATAAAGTGTTCTATTAAAGTCTATTATAATAATTTATTACAATGCTTTTTTCATAATATGTACAAATATTACCAAATAATTCTGACGTTTCGCTACCCTTTCATAGACAAATGTGTAAAATGTCAAATGTCTTGTGAACTAAACAAAACGTCATCCGTTAATAGAATTAACGTTGAAACAAATTAAAGCTAAGCGTTTATCAGTATTTACTTTAAAATAATTCGTAACTAATCAAACTATTGATTCGATAATAACCGCAGTTAAATAAAGTTCACACATTCGTAATAATTAACTGTATCATAATGACGAAATAAAACCGTTTTGGCCTAGAATCGAGCCGGTTTCGGAGGAAGCCGCTGAGGCCGCCGAAATGCGTTATACAGGAAGATGCGCAAGCGCCATCCGCCATAACGTTACTTCACTTAGATCGGATCTATAGATCCCAATAAACTTTTTGTTCTATTTAACTTGAGAAACTAAATTCTTCTTTATAGGCAGAAGGCGGCAAACGAAAGACGAAACAAAACATTTGTTTCTTGAACAAACAGGGGTATATATATCACGTATCGCGTCGTGAACTACAGATACTGTTGACTAATCACAATGATTTTTGATGCTTTTTGATATTGTATGTGATGAAAATGTGAATATTTTTAATAATAATATTTTGTTAAATAAATAAAACATATCATGAGGTTTCTGGTTCGAGTACATAATTAAAAGACACGGCGTTGCAGTACCATAGAATGTATCTGTCTCCATACATACGTAAACACTTATCTCGTCAATTCTCAATAGAGAAATAGATATCCGGAATACCGTATATATACTAATTATCAGAAGATTCCATTAATAATTGTCCTTATGGACTCACTATAATTAGTTTCAATTCAATTCATAATTTATTCATTGCGTTCGTATTTTTTGTTTTGATTATGTAAATAGCGATGTCTTTCTTAAAGCTCGTTGTTGGTTACAAGATTATGCAAATTTGTGTCAACTTTTTCTAAAGATATCTTGTCAAAGCTCTGTACCATCAGCATAGAAATTTAAAATCGACTTTCGTTTAGTTTTTTTTTTAATTTATTTTCTCTTCCTGTATCATCATCGTATATTATTTTTCTTGTTATGACAACGCTCGGAACACGAGTATGTACCAGGTTGTTGTCATGCTTTTATAAATAAATAAATACAATTTTATAGAAACAGTGGTATGGTATGGAATATTCAAAACAATTACCTACATATAACTTCGAGGATGGAAACAAATTGATAAAACATAATCGTCTGCTTCGTTTATGATGTGGTCTGTGATGTTGACAAATCTGCATTATGTATTTATTTCACAAAATAAGCTACCATAGATAACTCCAAAGCGGTCATTTAAAAAAAAACTCATAATTAAACAGTAATTCAGTAAGTAACATTTAAACAGGATTACAATACTAACAAAAAGCTATTTCTTGCAGTGTAGAAACTGACATGAAGCAGTTTGGCAGTTCAATCAACAAACAATTCGTCTTTTAATCTGTGGAGTTCATTATTTCCATACACTGTCATGTGTGCCCTTTTCGAGAGGTTAGACTTCGCCGAGGGTACGAATAGTAACGGCGGTCGATGTCGCCTGTTAACGTAACAGTCACTCTGAGACGTCAGAGCACTGCCGGTTTGTATTTCATTCCACGTAACTACTTGCATAGGTCCTTAATTTACTATAGATAAGACGATGATTAGAAATAATACGT
Source organism: Pieris brassicae (assembly GCF_905147105.1). NCBI lineage: Eukaryota > Metazoa > Arthropoda > Insecta > Lepidoptera > Pieridae > Pieris > Pieris brassicae. The sequence goes on along the minus strand of NC_059667.1, from coordinate 22,193,453 downwards.
TCAATATGATAACAAGCCCTCAGTAATTATAGATTTTCAAATTTGGAACACTATATTGCGTAGTATTGATAGCTAATAAAATCAGTAAACAATTTTAATGTCTCAATTCGATCAGTGTTGCCCTGTGCAAGCAAATAAATCGCCACAGAGTTGCGTGTTCGCGTGTTCTATTCATATGAAACCTCTCCACTCTATTTTGATCTATATCTCTTTGGTTTTAATTAAACAAGGTCTGCTGTACAAGCACGTAATAAAATAAACATTATATTTTATTGTTTTCGGTGAATAATTTGATTTATGAAAAAAGGAACAAATACTCTACATTCTAATTGTTTTATATATAAACATGTGTCATCTCTCATCCCACGGTTCGTAGGTTCAATCTCTTATTTCTATCGAAGAGGAAAACATTGTGAAGTACCGGCATTAAAACAAAAATGTCGGCGGCGTGTTTCAGGCACGAATGAATGACCACCTACTTGCCTATAATTAAAATTGTATATTTAATATAAAATAAAATGTTTATTTATAATAGACCATTAGGGTTTTTTTCCTTAATAATGCACTGTCAGCATTAAACCCTACTATACGATGATTACTGTGCAAAATTATTCACTTATCTCTTCAGGTTGTAAGCAAAAACGATTACGAGTTAGTGCGTTTTGTGATAGCCAAGAATGCAGGACCGCCCCAAGCGAACGTCACTCGCCCTAACATGAACCTCTTTGGCATTTATATTTTATCTATGAAACTACTTCTCAATGTTGACATCACTGACAGTTATTTGCGCGCGAAAAAAGAGAAAACTGCAGATAATCTATACTCTTTTGCTTGATTAGGGCAGTGACTTTTTCTTTAATTTTACTCTGACCTAATCCCTTCAATATCGTAATAACTATGCAGTGTAGCGGAGATGAATAAAGCGTCTTCCCACGTTGCAAGCGCTTATTGCAGGATGTATTTAATTGACTAACTGTGCGTAACGGGTACCGCTCATGATCGTATTAAGATTCATTTGAACTGATTAATTTTATTATTAACTGGCAACCCGATGCGGACAATAAAGCTAGGAATATAGGCTACAATAACCAGACGTTGACATCACATAGTCGGGTTGTCAAATCACAGCGTAGCATTAATTATAATAGAGTATAATTTTTTCTCTATATTTTATTGTAGTCTGTGAATCATTAATTTAATTACTACATGCTTGTTAGTCTGACTTATAAATAAAAACTAATGTGTTTTAATATCCACGTTCTTATATCATTTATTGAGAAGGCTGTCTAAGTTCTAAATCGTGTGTTTCGGGTTGTTTTACATATGACATTTTATCTATCAAATGCAAGTTGTCAAACTCAATTGTCTATGCATTAGTTCTTTAAAAATCCCTTCAAAGGCGCGTCAATTCATCATTCCTTTATAATCTACATCTGTCCTTTGAATTGTAAAGTATTGTTTGGGTCTGTGCTGCCCACGTGCTTAAACATCTGTTGTAAGTAATATTTGACTGTTTAACCTTTTTTTGATAATGTGCAGATGCGTACCAGGTGTTGAAAATTGCCAAATACTACGTGTATTGTAAATAATTGTACCGTGATTTAATAAATTATAGAACGCAAAGCATACCAGCGTAATAATGACGTTTCTATGAAAATATTGGTTTTGTTTAGATTAAAGCAGATATAGTTTTATTAATGAATACTTGCGTTAAAATAATTGTAATTAAATTTCATTGAATGGAACGCCATATTAAAAAAAATGCTCGAGGAAGCAACATATACTTTTGCATAACATGATTTTTAATGTAGGTTACAAAAGGTCAAGTTATAAGAACGAAAGCACGATAGGGTTGTCACTCATTCTAATAAATCGAACGTACAACTATCCATTTTGTATTGTCTATGAAAAAAAAAATATTAAGTCTGATTTGTCATCTGAATTGAACTGGGAAAAAATTATTTTATAACTTGATTAATAGATAGACTTTTTTTATAACTTTTGACACTTGCACGGAACTTTCTGCCGCGAACCAACCAACCAGCTGCCCTTCCAGGTATTACCAAGCCGATACGACTTCCTACCGTGTTTCAGTCCGACAACACACTGGATGTGTAAATATCACCAAGCTATTGCACTCGGTTTTTCTGAAAATCACCTAATAACTTAGAAAATAAATACAATATGAGCAGATCTGAAACCTATAAGGGTTAAGTTTAATCAAAAACAGAAGAGTTACAACCCTATTCGTTACTACTGTATCAGCTGTGTTGCAACGTGCATGCGGTGTCCCAACACCTAATCAATTATACCGTAACAAAAAAGAAAAAAAATCTTCTATTTCGTTTTTGTTGCATTGTGTACGTGTCCAATGTTTCTACATTACCCTCTCAAAATGCATTGCCAATGAGCTATCGCAGAATATGCTAAAAATGAGTATTATGAATATCCATAGGGTCTTCATCATGAGCACACCTTGACACAGCCGAACTAGGTATTACTTAGTTAAATGTAGTTAATATTTTTATTGATTTTTTCTTCCGTAAATATTTGAACCTTTTTGTATATATTATGTATGCCATCTTTGCCTGTATGTGTTTGTTGAATTAATATAATAACTACACTCAATCTTTTAATTATTTATTGCTACAATTTTTTATCTTCACCTAATACAATATTCTATATTCAATAAGAGGTCCTTGAAAAAAAATATAATGTGTGTGTGTATATTTTGTAAATTTTTCAAGGAATAAATGAGGCTTAATTATTATCCAATACATGTCCACAATATGTCTGTGGTGTCGGTAAATTTTGTAACTCCAGTTCTACACATTTGAATAAATATTAAAACACAAAGTCTATTCGTCTTCAACTGTCATGGTCAATGCGAAATATCGTCAAAGTAGAGACTTTTTAGATGTCAGAATAGAAAATGTCGTATAATATTTATCGGGTTCAGTGAACTTGTTGAATGGATAAGCAAATAAATAGGTGCGTGCAATCGGATGCAAGAGTAAAAAAAACGGTACCTCGGCCCGTATAGACTGTTAGATAATTTTATCGGATCGCGAGCCTGTTAGGGTCTGGTAAATTGATTCTTATACAAATACAGAGCCCTTCGCGATAACAGTAAATTGGCTTTGAATGGATTTTTATTTATACTGTGGCTTTTAACATTACCTTAGTATTAATTACTACGTATAGAGATGGCGTTATGAGCTACCATTACTCCAACATAATTAATAACTGTCAAAAAGTCGGTATTTTTTAAATCTAGTAAAAAAAACGTACTGTATGTATTTGGGGGCTTAAACTAATTTGATTTTGACGTTGTCCTTATTCCGACAAAATTAGTAACTTTTCATAATGGATTATCAAACAGTTGTAATTTTTTAAAATCTTGACCACCAGGATGAGCGGGTTTAAACTGATTTGACGTCGTTTATAAGGTCTGAGACATAATGTCAACGACATCTCACAATACTGCCAATGCTCCAACATTACAACGTTTAATAATAGACTACCGAATAGTCCTTGATTTTTTAAAGGAGTAAAGGCAAATCGAACCTCAACTATTCACGTTATGAAACTGATTGAACTCGGACGTTGATATTAGCTCTGCGACATAATGACAATGACAATGACAGCTGACAGTAGTCAAGATGTGGCAAAGATGATAAATATTAAAACTATGTAGATGTTTTTTATATTAATTTTATTAGTATAACTAAATTACTATTGGATATATAGACACTTTTTCAAATGATTTATTATATAAATCCCTGTTATTTGCGCGCTTCTCTACGATAAGTCACCAATTATTAGTTTCAAATTAGATAGTAATAATCAAAAAGGCCAGGAAGTAAGTAATCATCGTAACAGTACATTGAATTTATACCGTAACATGTCAGACGCAAACTCCATTTTGACGATGTGTGAACTCCAACAGTTACAATTTTTTTGTTGTAATTATTTATTAGTTAAAGCTATGGCCTTCACTATTTACACTTATAGCTTGCACTACGCAAATACGGATCTAAGAGGTCATAAGACACCCCCCCCCCCCCCATATTACATTAATCAATTCATACAATTTGATTCAATATAAAAATGTAAACAAATACCATGCTAGTTTGCCCCATAGGAACTAGGGCCACTGTTTGTTCCTTGTTACTTGAAACAGTTGCGCTAGTCTCTATATTGATAACTCTAGAATTCACGTCGAATAATTGAACTAGTTAGTAAAACACAGTTAATTGTACCCAACACATTGACATATCACACCTAACATGTTCCAAATCCACGGCGGTTTTAACAACTCATTATTTATTTAGCAAACGGTTAAGTTACAGTTGGCAAACAAAAAGTGCGAGTCGACGCATAAGCTCTTAGCAAATGCGTAGAAAATAGCTGTCATTAGGGCAGAAAGGTCAAATGCATTATTCAGAGGAAAAATGTCAACAAACTTTCACGTTCATTGTTCATACTAACCATTATATTCATGACATCAGGGGGGAGGTTTGGTCGTGGCTTGCTGTTTTTTTATAGAACAGAGGGTACACGAGCAGGAGGATTGTCTGACATATTTATCAACAGCTTATTTATGGTCAAATTTCAACTAAAATTATTATAAAACTATTATACAGTTACGTTATTTTAATAAAATTATCAGGAAAGCTTTTGCTATCCAACAATCTTTTCTAAGCACATTTTTAAATCATAGTATCCCCCCCCCCCCCCCCCCAATATCCTTCACAAAGATATAGGTCGCTCTCCGAAGCGTGTTGACGCTGTAAGTGATACCGTGGCCCATGGACACCCAATGCCAGAGTAAGTGCGTTGCCGGCGTTCTAAGTGAAAAGAATTCGGAAATACTTCAGTGGTCAACTGGTGGTGCGCTGCAAAAACTGCGTTAAATAACGTTCAGTTGTGGAACGACGGTCGAGGTGACGCGGGTGTAACATTTGAAAATTCTTAACAACTGCATTTGTCAATACAGTTCGCAAATAGCAGAGTTTCTTCTCTATATTTATTCAGACATTACATATATTTATAGAGGAAAAATGTCAACAAACTTTCACACATATTGTTACAGTTGCGTCACGTGGAAATGGTGCCGCGTGCGCATCTGTTTTATGCGATAATGCGCCGCCGTTAGTGGTTTTACGCGATTTGCTACTATTAGGTAATAGTTGTATGAGATCGGAAAATATTTCGTTGTATTTTCTTTTGAGTATTTCATGATTCACATCACATGTCTTGGGGCTGTACAAGTATTACGTAAAGAGTTTTAGTGCAACTTATCCCCCCCCCCCCCCCCCCTTCTTCTTGTCAGCAAAAGCAAGAAATAGCTCTCAAAAATAGTCGTACATAAACATGCATTTCGTTTTTAAGCATAGACAATGTGTGAGCAATATGTGTAAAAAAGTAAATAGTTACTATAACCAAATAAGAAGATCAAAGACCCTCCCAGCCCTATAGTGCTTACGTACGGCCCTTCTGGAAGCTACATTTAGCAGTTAAACCTAATTTCCACTACTATGTGGAACCAGCTGCCTACTGAACTGTTTCCGAACCAATTTGTCTTAGGGTCCTTCAAAAGACGAGCGTACCAATTCATAAAGACTGGCCATTGCCCTCGCCCACTCCCGAGCCCTCTGGCATTAACAGTGTTCAGTGAGCCTCCTGTCCGTTTGGTCCCTGCTCCATCAAAAACTACACAACTACTCTGTCTTTTGTCCTCCTGTTTTGTGATATGGTGATGCAAGTAAAGTGCTATAATTATCACACCACCCAGTTGTAAATGTACAATTTCCTAGAACATCAATAGCACGCTTGAGTAATGCTTACGTCACCTGGATCCCACCTATTGTTTTGTGTATTCTTGATCGAGTTGATTAGTTCGCGTAATTGTTTGTTGAAATTAGTAAAGTTATGATTATTATCATTTTGATTATTTTACGAATCATAATAATTCTAGTAAGAGTCTTAAAACTAATTTATACTTCTTCTGGTGCCACTAAAGTTTGGCTGTTAACAACTTGAATTGCCGGGAATCTTACCCACTAAAACCCAAAGGCGCCATCAACAATTGCCTTAGGTGGGATGCGGTAACAGCACGCGATGCGCTGGATAGTTACGATGCATAAGGCCAAAATTGGGATAAAAAGGAACATAAAATAAAAACAAGAGAGCTTTGATGGAGCTGGTATGAGTTTATTTTTGATCTTAACGAGCCTATGGAACAGCATGAATACCCATGTTACCATTGTCGGGGAAAGAGTTCTCCTTTTATACTGGTGTTCGTATTTCCCAGACTTCCATTGGGAGCCGTTTTCCAATGTTTCAAATAAAAAGATGACGATGATGATGTAAAAGGCGTCATCGTCGTCAGTTACTTGGAGGCATAAGGGCAGGAGGCTCACCGCCACCGTGATAACGCCACTCTTTTAAGAATACGTTCGACCTTTTGGTGAAGTAATACTTATTTCGTTCTGCTGCTAAATAAAAGTTCCTTATATAATAAATATTTTGTATACATGTATTACATATGTATAAATTTAATATGTAAATTAGTATTTACCTAACAGTTAGACAGTGTTTGACAACATGCTAATTCTATTTGAATACATTTAGCAGTTCACGACTTGTGTAAATAGATTTTGACAATTATTATTTAAATATATGAATGTTGAATGAATGTCTCCCGATGATGAGCATGGAAACAATATGTGCATGATCAAAGCAGCATCACCTTGGTGGCTGGAAGTCTTTCACGGTCCTCCTTAAAAGACGCTTTATTTTACGAACTAGCTAACTGTGGAATGGACTCCCGTTGGGTTTTAACAACCTCCTTGATGCTTTAAAAAATCATCACCCATTAATACGTGTATGTAAGATAAACAGCAAGTTGAAAAATTCGAAATTCAAAACCCATCGCAAATCGATCAGAGTTACCCATATATTTTGCAATTAGCTTCCTTGTGATTCCAGTGAATAATGTCTGATCATACACGAAAACACTTCCTGGCCGAGCCAATAAATTAGACGGTACACTGATGGACGAAGGTTCTATTAAGATAATGTGGGATATGCCTGTGCACGGTACACGCGCCTATGCAGTAACTGTTCTATTAAAAAGTTTAACGTTTAGTTTCGCAGTAATTATTTGTAAACTATAGTTTAGTAATTACTACCGGCTTAGTTAATAATGATGTTGGTCTAATGCGTGTTCTACCTGAGGTAGATTCGATTCCCGGCTGTACACCAATGGACTTTCTATCTGCGCATTTAACATGAGAAAGAAAACCTCATGCCCAATCAGAGATGAATTATAATTGAATAGATATTGTAATATCAAATATTCTGTCACGTAAAACTGTTTATATTATGATTAAGATGTTTATTTATTTCTTTTCTTTTCTTGGCACATCTCTGTTACTTTAAACAGTGTTGGACTAGTGGTTTAAGCGTGTGATTCTCATCCCTTAGGTCGTAGGTTCGACTTACAGCTGTGCACCAATGGACTTTCTTTAAATGTGCGCATTTAATTCACTCGAAAGGTGAAGGAAAACGTTAGAAAACCGCCTTGGTTTTAGACCCAAAAAGTCGACGGCGTGTGTTAGTTATCACTTTTGCCTATTAGAGTTACTACATTCATGAAAATGAAATGTGTGGCCCAAACCTGAAGAGGTTCTAGTGCCACTGATTATTTTTTATGTAATTCTATGAACAACAGTGTTAAATTTTCCGCCTCACTAGCGTTATCTATGAAATGTTTATAAATTTATCAATACTTTATTTCATTAGTTAATCAATAAATAACTTATTTTTAACGCTTATTTTCCAAACCACTGTCTCATTAGATTCGGTCTTTGTAATTGTTTTGAACACCACAACGACCACGATTGCGTGTCTTATCAAGGCTAAAATGTTTGTTTAAATTGCGTAATAAAATTTCAAATATTTAAATACGAAAAGAGGAACCCATTAATAGAAGTCTTCTAGAACTATCAATCCATAAAAGACTACTCAGTTTCGAGCCTGGCAATGTGAGTGTACATGAGCAATAGTATCACTTAACATCTGAGGAGGCTCCTAACCGTTTTCCGAAGTAATATATAAAAAAAATACTATAACATACTAATTAGCTATTGTCCTTAAGTCAAGTCAAATCATTTATTTCAATTATTTTATAAATGCATATCAAAATTACAAGTTGAATATATAAAAAATAAACCTTGTCACCGCTTCCAAAAGGTATCATATGTTTTCCATAGAAAAACTCCATACTTTTGAAGTTATACTTCTTTTGGCGCGAAAAATGATGAGTGTAAATTATTACGATGCGCTCGCACACCGTCACAAAACATTTCCACCCGATGATATATATATATAGTCAACATTTAAGTTTCTTGTTTTGTTAGTGTCGTTTTTTCTATAAACGTAGAATAACATTTTTGAAAACATTTCTATCTTGTTACGCCAAAGAAGAACTTCTAACTTGTGTTCATAAGTCCACAAGTCAAGAAGATAAGTCCACACACGTTTTTAAAAAGTTTTTTTTAAATATTTTGTATAAAAAGATTTTATATGTGAAGGCGTAAAACCAAACCAAATCTTATTTCTTTCCAATTATTTATTTTTACTACGCTACTACGGATACGTTATATTTGTTGATACGCGAACTTTGCTTCGACTTTATATAATTTTGACTTAGCCTACCTTTTTACTAGCTACTTACCAACATATGAAACATTTTGCTTTGGTATAGAGACTGTCCATGTATCCGGAATATAAACCTTAGTACTAAACATAACATCTTTTTTATATTACTAATTCGATCTTCAGATCTTCCTCGGAGGACAAATAACTAAAAAACTACTCGAATTCGTCCAGCCGTCTTCCAGTTGTCGTTTTGATCATCTCCGATAGGGTTCAAAGTTGTATGAATACTAATTACTAACGCGCTGATCGGGGCGAGGCTTGAAAAACTATATGAACTGCTGTTGGCTTTCGGTCTTTAGTTGGCCCCCTTCTTTTGGTGGAGGGTGGAGGGTTTTCTTCTTTACTGGAGGCTGTCAGTCTCGTGAGGTGTGACTTGTCCTGTGCCAGATGCGGCAACTGTTGCGCAGTCGCAATGCCCATCTCTAAAGCTAAACGGCCATGGTTTTTACCTTCTACAAACACGCCACACGCCTTGATTTGATATTCGCAAGGAAAACGAAGCTATGTGGGGTTAAGCTAAGCTCAAGACCGAACGCAAGACTCACTGTTGTCGCCCTTTGCATCTAGGGGTTGTTATAATACTCAAGATAGTTTTTAAAAAATACTAAAACTTCTTGGTATAATATGATGACTTGTGGTACCAGGTATGTATCGTTTGGCTTATATAGCGTGATCATGGCCACAATATCTGTCCTCAGAAAGTACCTTCAACGCTTTTGGGGTCACAGTATTTCCTTACAAAATACATTGAATAGACTATGGCTATTTTTCCCACAAGATAATTGCATTGAAATCCTTGGTTTTTACTTAACGATGTTAATCTTAAGGCTGTGAATGTTTGCTTGTGTCATTCATTATTCTTCTTAAATTATTTTATTAGATGACCTGGTGAACTGCGGATTATCTACTTTATTGCATCTGTGTTTTAAAATATCAGTTTATTTAAATAATCTAACAATTTTGTCGTCTATTATAAATTTTATGCAAAGTATGATCTAGCATTCGAAAAATTTACTTGTATAAGTCTGGTAACATAGCCGAAATTGTATTATATAACTCACACAATAAAAATTGTATTATATAAGGCAGGTCACTCAGTCGCATTTTAAGTATATAAGTCTTATCACACAGTTAATATTTACGGATATAAGTCAGGCCACAAAATTAAAATTGTATTATATAAGTCAGGTCACACAGTCAAAAGGGCCTCGTAACCTACCAGTATTATTAGGTATCTACTAAGTACTAAGTATCGGGTTCGATTTCCAGTTGGAGTGCTAGTTTATTTAACTTTAAATTTGTTCTCTGCCTTTCGTAGGGTTGCTCGGTACCAATATACAATGAAACGAACTCACTAGTTAACGTTTTTTTTACCGTTTCTGTGCCTTGTTACTCGATTTTGGGGATCTAAGGTCGGTTCGATTTCCTTTTATAAGAATTTCTAGAGGTTTCTTAGAGTTGAGAATCGCGAAACGATTCGAGTTATTTCTTTAAATTACTAGAAATGAAAATAGCAGAATCCTGGAGTTTATATTTATCCCGTGGTATTTAATTATTGCGTCGGTACGGAACGCTATGTCATGGTCCGGAGCCCTGGGCGATTCGCCATGTTAGAATTCAAACTTGACAGCTAGCGCTCGTGGCGACCTCTGATTTATAGTTTATGAGCGGAAGCGTTCATACTGTGTTCGTTTTTTGAATTTTTTCATTGAATATTGGCGGTCGAAATTTAAAAATTTGCATATGCAAAGTCTGTGCGTGTGTGAGTATATTGATTTTCAAAAAAACTGTTCCTTTTTTAAACGTAATGAAATTTGGTGAAAACCTTTTTTTTAAATATTTACCTAAATTAAATCGTAACGCCATTTTTAATATTAATATTAATCGATTTCAAAATGTTCAATTTAAATAATGTTTACGTTTTGAAATCGCTTCTTTTATTGGACTGTACCATACAAGCTTGATTCCTCTACCATATTCGTCTGTCAGCGATGACACCCGCTGCATAGCTTATAAACTTGCTGCCATAAATTGAATCTCTTTTTGTACTGTGTTTGTTTATTGAAACTAACGTATACCATAATAATATATGGTATTATGCCAATAAGTCAAGAAAGTTGCCTTTTTGCGATTTCTTTACACGAATCTAATGATGTGATGAATCTTCAATCTATCTTATTTAAATAAGTAGTTATAAAAATTCTGACGGTCTTTTGAGCAGAAAATATTTTAGCCGATTAACTCTTTTCTATTTACTGATGTTTTAAGTCCTGGAACCCTCAATAAAGCATGGAAGCAGGCAGTCCTCACTATAGTAATGTAAATAAAAAAAAAATAAGACTTCTAGATCCTACATTAAAAAATAATGCGGATTAAACTGGAAAAAACCAGCTCGCACTGCCATCTTAAGGTTAAGCTTTTGACGTAACATATAAATTACTTTTGATAATATATTCTAGTAATAATAGCCTATTTCAAATACTTAAGCACATTTATATTTATATCTCATACTTTTTAGCTATCTGCGTGCCCTTTATTGGCAAAGGCCACCTCACCCCCCCCCAGCACCAGTTTAGTACTTTCTTGCTCCACTTTTCTGTTCCTCTTTCCATTCCATTAAGTTTATTGAGTTATATTGTAACATCTGCTACCTTCCGTTTTATTTATTTATTTTATTCCACAACATTATTCTTCTTAACATTTACTACTAATTCGATAGATAAAATAATACATACACCAATTATCCTACATAAGAAAACATTAAAAAATATATTTATATAAAGAAACGGAATGGGTGCGACAAAAAACCAGAAAGAAAAGGAAACTAAACACCTCCCCTTCCCCCATGAAAGAAGTTACTTGTAATAAAGTAACCAAAGAAAAGCCTAAAAAAGAACCCCTTCCACCCCCGATTATTGTCGAAAATGTAATTGAATACCAATCATTCTACGATTCCTTACTTAAAAAAGAATTGAATAAAGACTCGTTCACAGTAAAAATGCTTAGAAATGGATCGGTGAAGATTAACACTAATAGTGAAGCTACCTACAGAGTGATCACAAAACATCTTAAAGAAGAAGATGCCTCGTGGTTCTCTTACGAAAACAAGCAGAGCAGGCCAATAAGAGTAATGGCAAAAAATCTCCATGCTTCTTGCAAGCCTGAAAGGATAGTTGAAGACCTTACTCGCCAAGGATTTAAAATTTTAGACGCAGCCGTCAAATATAGCTGGAAAACCAAAGAACCGCTTAACATGTTTATTCTGTCTTTCCACCATCAGGAAAACATAAAAAATATCTACGAAATAAAATCCATACTTGGCTGCAAAATTGATGTACAGCCACTGAAATCACCGAAATTGATTCCCCAATGCAAGAGGTGTCAGGCTTATGGGCATACACAGAAATACTGCTCCAAGGAGCCGAGGTGTGTGAAATGCACTGCAAAGCATCTCACAGTCGATTGTAACAAGCCACAAGACGTGAAACCGAAGTGTGTTCACTGTGGTGAGTCACATCCAGCTAATTACAGAGGCTGTGTAGTAGCAAAAGAATTACAGAAAATGAGAAATGTCTTAAAATCAAAATCAATGATAGAAACGGACAAATCGGTAAAACCAGCAAAATTAGTTTCCAAAACTGTTTCCTTTGCCCAGGTAACTAAAGGTCCTAAGACTCCATCCCCAACACAACAAAATGAGATAGCTAGCACAGGCATGGATGAAAAGATTAACACCATACTTTCATTATTGACATCCTTTGATGAAAGACTTAAAAAACTAGAAAGCGGCACCAAAATAGCTGCTCCCAAACGTCTTAAGCAATAATGGCTTTAAAAATAATGGCATGGAATGCTAATGGGCTTTTAAAACACCAAAGAGAACTTCAGATAATTCTTAAACATGAAAACATTGACATCTGCTTGGTATCGGAAACACATTTTACCAGGGAGTCATACATTCAATTTAAAGGATATAATGCCTACCATGCCCTTCACCCAAGTAATAAATCCAGTGGGGGAAGTACAGTTATAATAAAGGATAGCTTAAAACACCATGAGGTCTTTAAATATGAAAAAGAGCATATACAGGCTGTGGCTGTGAGCCTATCAATGAAGCGGTATCCATTAACAATATCATCTATTTACTGCCCACCAAGACATGCACTTAAGTACGACCAGTACAAAACCCTGCTAGAAAGTCTTGGAAATAGATTTGTGTTGGGAGGCGACTTCAATGCAAAACATACCTACTGGGGATCAAGATTAATATCGACCAAAGGAAAAGAACTGTTCAATGCTATGAAAAATTTGAGATGTGATGCAATTTCCACAGGAAGGCCCACATACTGGCCAACAGACAAGAATAAAATACCAGATCTTATAGATTTCTTCATATTTAGAGAAGTATCACCAAATGTTCTCCAAATAGAGGAAGCCTATGATATGAACTCAGATCACTCACCAATCTTACTCACAATTGGCGAAGACCCTATAAAGCGAAAACTGAATCCATCTCTCGTGAACACGCATACGGACTGGGACAGCTTCAAAATTTATCTTGTCAATATGGTAGACCTTAGAGTACCTTTAAAGACTGAGGAACAATTAGATTTAGAAGTCAATAGATTTACAAAGAACATCCAACAAGCTGCTTGGAGTAATACTCCAAAATTTAAGAAAAAGGTACAAAACAACTACTTCCCAAAAGAGATTAAAAATTTGATAAAGACAAAACGAACTCAAAGAAAAAGATGGCATTCCACAAGATGTCCAGAAGACAAAAAACATCTGAATAACCTCACTAAACAACTGAGGAGAGAGATTAAAATACATAAAGATACTTCAATAAAGAGATACCTAAACCAATTAACTTCTGATGGTTCCACCGATTACTCCATCTGGAAAGCGATAAGAAATATCAAAAAACCTACAACACATATTCCTCCCTTACGAGAGTCTAATGGGAATTGGGCTGCAAGTAACATACAAAAAGTTAGGAGGTTCGCTGATCATCTAGAAAATATATTTCAAATCGATGAAGAAGATTTACTTAACTTCGAAGAAATAACGTCAGAAGAGCTGAACATCCGTCTAGTCACACCAAAAGAGGTCTTAAGTGAAATTAAATGTCTAACTAAAAATAAGGCACCAGGTTTTGATCTAATTACGGGTGAAGTCCTTCAGCATCTCCACCGTAAAGCCGTAGTTAAATTGACAACCTTAATTAATGCCTCATTTCGACTTCAATATATTCCCAATATGTGGAAAGTTGCGGAAGTTATAATGATTCCCAAGCCAGGAAAACCTCCACACGAAGTCACGTCTTACAGGCCAATCTCACTGTTACCTGTTATAGCAAAGCTATTTGAGAAAATCTTTCTCAAACGTCTTAACCCTATTATTGTCAAAAAGCAGCTCATACCAGATTACCAATTCGGTTTTAGAGAAAAACATTCTACCATAGAGCAAGTTCATAGAATCACAAATAATATTGAAAAAGCACTAGAAGAACAAAAAGTCTGCTCCACTGTCTTTCTGGATGTAGCTCAAGCATTTGATAAAGTGTGGCATCGAGGACTTGTTCATAAATTAAGGAAATTACTGCCTCGTCAATTTTCAAATATCCTTGAGTCATATTTAACACAAAGAATGTTTAGAGTACGACAAGATGATGATTATTCAGAACTAAAAGAAATAAAAGCTGGGGTGCCGCAAGGGAGTGTATTAGGTCCGGTCCTGTACCTCTTATACACATGCGATATTCCTGATCTAAAAGATAACGTTATCGCGACCTTTGCCGATGATACTGCTATCATGTCTACGGCGACTACTGAAAAGGAAGCGGTAGTAAAATTACAAAAAGCCATAAATATTGTTGGCTTATGGACCAAAAAATGGCGGATAAAACTAAATCAGTCTAAATCAGTTCACATAAACTTTTCCAACAAAACATCAAATTACCTGCCAGTATATATTGATAACGTCAAAGTGCCGTTCCAAAATTCAGCTAAGTACCTAGGTATGACGCTAGACACCAAACTCCGATGGAAGGTCCATGTTAAAAAGAAACGCGAAGAGTTGGATCTCCGTTACTCTAAATTGTACTGGTTGCTCGGAAGGCATTCCACGTTATCAGTACAAAATAAATTATTGATCTACAAACAAGTCCTGACACCTGTATGGACTTATGGTTGCCAGCTGTGGGGCTGTACCAGTAATAGTAATATCCAAGTAATCCAACGATTCCAAAACAAAATGCTCAGGGGAATAGTCAATGCTCCCTGGTACATTCGCAATTACGACCTCCATCGGGACCTTAATGTAGAGGACGTCACTACATTAATAAAAAAGGCTGCTGGAGCACACGAACATAGGCTCCACCATCACGTGAATGTCGAGGCTATTCAACTCCTTGATACCACTGACCTAGTGAGAAGATTGAAAAGTATAAAACCATTTGAACTAGTGAATTAGTGTTAGTGTACTTTAATATTAAGTGCTAAACAGTGAATGAAAAAATGAAAACACAAGAACAGAGTGTCTTCCCTTTAATAGAGACTATAAGTAGCGTTATTGGACACTTACTTATTACAATCCTTTTTAGTAAATTAGGTTAGACTTAAATTACTTATTAGTCTTAAATTAGGCTAGATCGTAATGTTCCATGATGTCGTAGTAAAGACACATGTATATTAAAAAAAAAAAAAAATATATATTTATATACCTAATTCTTATAACTAACAATATAGCAAGCAGCTCTTGAGAACTCAGTGTACAAGCAAATAGGTCTCTCTCAATAGAAATTTTGTTTATTATTTTTATTGCTCGCGGGAGTGGCGCTTCGCTAACCAACTGTGCGCGTGTGCGCGGTACATCTAAAAGTTTAGACTTATTATTCTTTCTAATTGTCCCAATTATCCTACATTTTATCTTCTCTTCTTCCCTATTCATAATTTATTCATGGTTTCATCGATCTTTTTCGCCGTAACTTTTTATGCTGTGCATAAGTGTGCCCAAGTTTGTCTATTTATATGTTGTCTATTACAATCCACTCATACCGTATTTTTTATGCCATATAATTTAACGTTTTCCACGCTAGGCACATTGGAAGTGCTAATTATGAGTATCCTTTCATAATTATTAATACTCAGTTTCTCTTAAAAGATTTCTAATTGCGAAATATATATTCTATACTATAACTTAGTACGTTTTATAATTTGCCAGTGAAAAGTGCTTAGTTTGTTATAGTAAGTACCATAGCATGTATTAATGTCTCTGTCAAATTTCTATTGTTTTGTCCTATTTACTATTGTTTGAATAAAAAGAGACAAA
The DNA here is from genome assembly GCF_905147105.1 of Pieris brassicae. Classification (NCBI taxonomy): domain Eukaryota; kingdom Metazoa; phylum Arthropoda; class Insecta; order Lepidoptera; family Pieridae; genus Pieris; species Pieris brassicae. Next base: position 22,177,394 of record NC_059667.1, on the reverse strand, counting down.
ACATTCATTACGTATGTGTTCTGAATACAAAATTTAAATATAGAACACTATTGTCGAAATCCTTAAGCCGGCCCTTAAAGATTAAAAAAAAAAATAAAACAATAATACAAATTATTAGAAATTTAATTATTCTGCATTATCTCTAAATTTAAAAGTAAATTTTAAAATTCGAATATTATGCTAAAATATAATATCATAGACTACAACTATAGAAACATTTGATTATGTTCAAAGACACCAAATTTTCGTTCAAAAATATCTCTTAGCAGGCATAATAGTGATTTGACATGCTGAATATATACGAACTCGCGGTAAGTATATATATAGCGTGGGTTCAAATTGTTTCTAACAAAGGAATATATGAGTGATATATGTAAGATGGTCAAAGGCTTTAAAGGCAATTAGAATTACAATATTTTGAATCTAAGTTATATACTAACACTGTACTGTACCGTATATAATCTAAAAAAATCAGAATTTAGAAACATACATTTTTAAAGCCGATTGACTGAATTGTCAAGCGTGGCTATTTCGTTATATTTTTGATAATTTTCACTTAAAATTTATTAATATTTTGTTCAGCGATTTTTAACAACGCTGATCCTATGGCAAGTCTTAGATTCTAAGGCCCGTCTGTATCGGTCTGTCAAGTTTCAGGAACTGTCAAACCATACAGAGTGTACATCGACTTTTTGTGTCGAACTTACAACCTCAGGGATGAGAGTCTCACGCTAAAGTTCAATCTTCTGTCACAATCATTACGTTTTTGACATAAGATAAGTTTTAAGTGTTTATACTAATAAAAATACATTGAGTTATCAAAATGAGTTTAGATCGAATACTAAATACACAGCCCATACGGCCTCCGATAACTGGTTTAACCAAGAAAGCTTTTTCACTCCAAGACAAGGAATATTTATTTTATTGGTTACATAATACGTTACAATTGTTATATGTGTACCCATTTAAGTAAAAATACATAAACATTTCGATCTAGCCCAGCTTAAGACTAAAAAATAATGTCTAACCTAACCTATAAAACAAAAAAAACTTTAGCGATTAAAAAGAGTGGCGGAGAGTTTATTGGCAGTTCTTCTCTTCCGTTCTACGTCCTTGATTTGAGAACTGGCAGTTAATGTAAAATTAGAAGTATTTAACGTATTTGTTTTGACGTTCATAAGTGTACATCGTGTTACCTATATGAATAAATAATTTTTGACTTTGACTTTGATTTTGACCTAATTTACAAAATAGGATTCTTAAAATAAGAAAGTGTTCAATAACATTACTAACAGTCTCTATTAAGGAGAAGACATTCTGAACTTGTGTTCTATTTTTTACCTCTTACCACTGTTTGTCACTTGAAACTGAAGAACATGTTAACTAAATAATTGTTATGAGTATTAATGATATTGCTATTTTAAATGCGATCACAAATTCTCCGTTTTAATCAACTGTCTCAAAAGTGTCTAAAAAGGCTCTAACCGTTTGTGGTGGACTCGGACTCCGCACTTAGATTCTCACTAGGTCTGTTGTGCGTAGTCTTGCCTAGCCAGAAGAGAGCGTCAGCCAGTGCTTGACGGAGCGACCTCACTGCTCTGAGGATTTCTGTCCGTTGGTTAGCCGCAGCCAGGACTACGTGAGCTGATTCCTGCGCCTCACCTTGCCTCTGCACCTGAGGCTGTCTGTCGTGCCTCAGAGTAGAATATATCCACTTTTATCAATTCATTAATCAGCCCATACTCGCTGGGAGAGATGTATGTTGAGACTGTATGTTCCGGACATTTATCACGTAATAATAACTGCCGGAATCATAAACTTTTTGCAGTGCATTTGACTCTCTCTGTCCAGCGTCAACAAGCTACCATTTTCCGCTTACTCTCGCAGCTCAATAGTTTTCTCGACTCTTCGCCGAAGAGCTATGATTAAGAGGGTAATTAAGGAGCAAATGGTTTTCTGTGGATTTTGTAAAGTTTGCTTCATTATATATTATAAAAAAATTTGTTGAAATATGTGCTGTAAATAAATAAACTTCCAAAAGATACATTCATTTGTACAATTGCATTCGTTTGCGAAAACGTAATATGTCATAAATTTCGTAATTAGGCACCCAGTTCACTGTCTACGTCCCACGCGCCATTGTCCCAAGCGGGTTTTTGACAATGATACAATGCTCCAAGGTCGCATGGATTAATGAACTCTTGATTTAAGGAAGCCTTTCGTTAACACAAATACCAAGACTTTCAACATAAACTTTTCACAATTACCGTATTTTTAAGTAACTACATAGATTCACGGGATTTATATTAAAGCCATAGCTAAATGACAATTGACACTACGTTTATTTTTACATGTCATATTTGACGTTTGACAGTGACGACGACGCGAACCAAAGCCAATGTTACTTCTGCAATACAAAGGATCCCCTCGTGAGGCAACGGATGTTGTTGCATGGGTTAGGGCTGCGCCTTAAGTTCTCATGTTATTTTCGTATGATTTTAACATGTGTGTTTCAGAGCAAGAGTATAATAAAATATTCTGGCATTTGACATAATCACTACAAGTTGACAATTGGTTTAAATCAATCAATATAATACTATTTCACTAAATGTTTTTAAAGTAATAGTACTTTAGATCGAATCGATAAATCGTCATTCGTTAAATGATTAAGTTAATCGATGTCGTCGTAATGATGAATCGATTTGATTTTATCACATTTACATCATGATTAGGCGGATCTTGAAATATAATCGAATTACTTTTTTGTTATTTTTATACGGGAGTTTGGTTTGTTTGTTTTTATCAGTGTTAGTGTAGTGGCGTGGGTCTATCATCCCTGAGGTTATAGGTTCGATACCTGGCTGTGCACCAATGGACTTTCGTTTTATACGCGCATTTAACTTTCGCTCCAATGGTGAAGAAAAACATCGTGAGGAAATGTTGCCTTAGACCCAAAAAGTGTGACACAGGAGGCTGATCACCTACTTGCCTATTTGACTGACAATCATTAAACGTATACAGAAATCTGAGGCCCAGACCTAAAAAGGTTGTAGCGCCACTGACTGTTTTTGTTTTATTTCATTTATTTTTTATTTTGCATTTTAATTTATGTTCTCTATATTAATTTATACACGCATATTTTCTTAGTTTAGTGACATATAAGGTATATGAAGATTAATTGTATTTTTTTAATGTGTCAATACTAACCTAGTTTACTAAAAATAATATTAAACAGTAAAAAACGTGTTCAATGGCACTTTTTACAGTTTTCTATTAAGTGAAAGACGTTCTTGCGTTAATTTTTTTTCCATCAAAACTAACCTGCACTAACATTAACTCCAATGGTTTCTTCAATCTTTCACGTAGGCTTTTGGTATCAAGAGAATAACATGGACGTTCACGTGTTGGTGGAGCTGGTGGTGTCCAGAAATCTTTTTTATTATTTTGGCGACGTCCTCTGAACACGGTGTAATTTTAAACTTGAATAACTGAGAGGCAACAGGAAAAACACTTTTTGAACGGATAAAAGCTATGTATTATTATCAAAACTTATAATTATTTACATAATACATACTAAATGGTCACCGTGACCACGCACGCTGAAAAGCACGCGAAACGTCGGGGAAAAAATTAAAATTCAGAATTATATAAAAAATTATAAGTTTTAATAATAATACATAGCTTTAATCCGTTCAAAAAGTGTTTTTGTTAATGTGTAAAAGCTATTTTAACAAAAGACAATACTATATTACAGGCAACAGTTTTGACCACTTTCTCTTAATTTAGAACACCTATAAAGATTTAATTATCAAAGCAGTCCACGTGCGATCTACTCCACATTATTAGAATAAAATTCACAACCTGCGCGTGAGTCACAAGTTGACATTGAAGTTGTCGTTTTATTTGATAGAGGAATGAATGAAACGTGTTAAAGTTTTTATAAATCGTAATTGAACTGGTTTTTTATTTCCCAATTATATTGTATAATGTGAATATTAACTAGGATTCTCAGGAAACTCGTACTAAAATAGTAATTTTTATATATTGATGTAATCTATATCTTTTTATTTTAAGTGTTGCTTGTACTGACAAGACAATTTTTTTCATTCATTTTACAAATTACAATGTTTTCATTCATTTCAATAATAAAGAGCATGCTCCACCTCATAACTGCATGGTACACCATTGATGAAAATATGTAGAGAAAAATTTGGGGCTGTTTTGAGGTGGAGCTTTGACAAATTTACCAAATACTGTCGTGATTATATACACAAATACAAAGCCATAAGCAATGATTTGCACTATATTATTTTACGTACGTGAACATGTACGATTTAACTACATAATAATGGGTTCGATTTGATTGGAACACGGTTCGATCTTATTTAAAGTGACTTTTATCCTGTAATTTTAATGAATTAATGCCAAGGTTGGTGACATCATTGGCTTATGTACTTAAGGTATATATATATATGTCTCATTCCAAAGTAATGAGCTGGTCATGGCTCTAGCATATAGATGGAAGATCAATAAGAGCACCCGAATGGAGAACCCATGAGATTGGATGGTAGTAATTGGATTCTGACGACAAATCATAAAATAGGATAACTTAGAGGAGGAGGATGATGAGGAAGGGATATGAAAGAGCCTTCTTCTGGACGGGGGCCGTATCTCAGATTAATAATAGTGTATTTATCTTTAATTTAATAATAATAATTTATTACAATTAATAATTTAGGTACAAAAATGTTATGGTGGTACAATATAAAGTTTGCATATTCCGCCATGCAATGGCGTGCAAATTTGTGTTAAAAGGAATTTTACGAATATACATCAAGATTCATATAATTATAGTGAATTGTTATATTATTTGTATTGATAAAATATCACTTTATTCAAATATATTATTACGTTATCAAATATATGTATTATATAATAAATATAGACACATATTTTTCATATACAAAAACGTGCATTAGAAAGGATTTAACACGTAAATCACAAATTAACAATTAACAATTATCGAACTTGGAACACTTACGAAGACTTTTTAGTAGACTGAGATAAGATAGAGTAAACGGATTAAAGCTATGTATTGTTATTAAAAACTTATAATTATTTACATAATTTTAATTTTTTCCCGACGTTTCGCGTGCTTTTCAGCGTGCGTCACGGTGACTGAAGACATGACAATGTTTAGAAATGCTGTTAGTTCTTGTAAAAGATTCAAATGGAAATGAACAAAAGATATTATGGCAGAAGACAAATAAATGTATGACAAAAGCGACGGAATTGTGTCCTCGCAAATGAAAACGAGGCAGACAAATAAAATGATGGAAAAATGATAGAAAAAGAGCAGCTAGTGTAGCTACGTAAAGAGAAGAGAGGAATCTATTTGAGAAAGACAAGCTGTAAAATAGTTTGCGTTTTCCCCCTATTATATATAACAAGTCTGGCCATAAATACTGTTACATAAAAACTTTTCTATTTTTCAACTTTTTAATTATTTGAATTTGGAACACGGGTTTTATTTTAAAAACGATTTCGCGCCATTTCACATATTTTTTCGTGTTCATTATCAAATTAGAATATTAAATTGGGTGTTAAAGAAAAGGATTGCAGTGATCGTCTTGCACGATGTGGGTATGGAGCCGCCGGTCATATTCCAGACACTCCAAAAGCTTGATATTAAAAATATTCCGTGGAATTTCCAGCAGGATTCTGCACCTTTGCTAACGAACTACCCAAGCCCGGCTTGAAACCAACGTTCCGGACTTTATAAGAGACTGGCCCACATCTAGCCCAGACGTCGACCCTTTAGACTTCAAATTATGGTCAGTTTTAGAGGACACAACGTCATTGAGTCTCTTAAAAATCCGGATAAAGGACGGATAAAACCCTGTATAAAGTCCATAGGTAGCCATTTCGAATGGATTTTTATACTGAGACTTTAATAACATTACATTAATTCATTTTAAAAGAGCTAATATGGATTAGGTGTATATTATAATCAATTTTAGTATACAAACATTGATTTCTAATTAATATTTATTAATCATAATTAGTATGTGTCCTAAATTGAGTCTTTGTAGACGCAGATATTTCAATTATTTAAGCATATTCACCTACTAGTGACACCAATGATACAGGTATGTTGTTGTACGACCAACTCCAAAACGCTATTGATCAAAGCAACAAAATCTTTTATTCTGATGGGAGATTTCAATGCAGCAAAAAAATTTAGAACGCATTATAGGTCATTATTGTTATCTTAAAACAGAGAGATGGAGGATAAGAGGTCCTTGAAAAAAAAATGTATACATATATATATTTGTGAACTTTGTAAAGGTATAAATGAGGATTAATTATTATTATTATTACATTGATTTCACTTCTGCGTATGATTGGAAAAATCCTAATACTTAAATTCAATTATCAATAGTTAAATAGTCCTTTGATAGTTATTTATAATCGGTTTCACTGATATTAGCAGCACGAACATATTTACATCACGCTAGCCGGATTTTACGAATCAGAATTTGTAGAATTTTCTAGAATATTAAAGCATATTTTATTTTTATATCCTTAATTAAGTTCAAATGTTATTATTATTCTAGAATGTGTAAGAATATTATTGTATCTTTGTATTTGTGTGTGTGGTCTCGATTTTGTATTTCTAGTTCAGTAGTTCATTTATTTGCGTAGAAGTGTATCAGCATGTATCGGACAATTAATTGTTATACACAGTAGAAAAATAATGTGTTTATTAAATTTAGAGGTTATACGTCTGTTACTTCTTTTCCGGTTGACAGCTGTCAATGTCAATAGCATTTGACAGTACAATGTACTACTCATTTGTCATTAGACTGTAACAAAGCGGCAACAAAAAGTTATTCAAAACAACACGTCAATATAAAAAAAACAAATCATACACCTGTATCACCCACACTCAAGTCGGCACACAATTACCCAGGCCTATCATTAAGCAGTGTTCATGGCCTCGGTGACCATGGGACTTTTTAAGCGCGCTCAGTACATTAACCGCCTACTTAGTTGTTACAAGAAACTGCTGAAGAGTGAGTTTTGTTAATCTAAGATTTGCGAACGACAAATATGTCTCATTATAGAAAATATTATGAACACAAAGGAACGCAAATCAAATATTTATCAAATGACATAAAGTACTTTTAAATTGTCCGCCATTAATAGCGCGTCATTCCCTTTCCCGCCAAATCGCTAAACACAAACCATCAACAAGAGCATCACATAAATTTATGGTTTACAAACGATTTAAATTACTCAAAACTCGGCGATTAAAATGAGTGGTGCAGAGTTTCTTGCCAGTTCTTCTTATCCGCTGTACGGCGTTGACTTGCGAACTGGTAGTAAATGTAAATTTAGAATCAATTTAACATCTTTTCTGTTGACATTCATAAGTGTACTTAGTTACCTATATGAATTAAGTTATTTTGAGTTTGACTTATCCATAGATTATACTTTAACAAAAACAAGTATCAAATCTCATATTTATACATATTAAAGTATGTTTAATTATAAGATATGTAACTATTAACTTAAGAGATATTAGAGGCTTATAAATGGAAATCTTTAAATCTAATACTATTTCGTAGCGCAACGGAAACTTAAATGGTAACTAAACTAAAAAAAGCAAAGATAATACGTAAAAATTAAGATGGCGGTCGCCTAACGTTATTTCCCGCGTTAAATTATTTATTAGATAATATGATTGTTAATGTATACGGATAATATATTTTAAAAAATCCGTATAAAAACAATACAATTAATAAGAAGAATTCTTGTAAAAATAAACTCAAAAACCCAAATCTTCAGATATTAAATTATATTTAAAAGGCTTAATCTTTCCTGAGTGGCAAAGCCTATATTTATTTCTTAAATATTTACAAAACACTGTCCGTGTGAAAATATGACAGGCCTACTTGATTTTACTCCTTATCTTGATATGTGGAATGTACATTTACTAAATAATTGCGATAACATGGCTTTATATATATATATATATAATTCTACTGTACGTGTGTATGTCACTGAACTCCTCTTAAACGGCTGGACCGATTTAAATGAATACTAGCATACTGTTTTTAATATTCCATAAATATATTTAACAAAAATGGTTATTGCCGAAAACCTTTACTGGAAATTGATTCAAAACCATATTAACGTCCGTTAATTATAGGATAGGATTATTTATATATTTATTTCCTAATCTATAATTATATTTATATTTATAAAAACAAGCAAAGAAGAAATAGATAATATTTGTAAGAAGGTAGAAAACAATAAAAAATATTTAATACATTTAACTAAATAACCTTATTTGGCTGTAATGTGTGATGGTGTTTAAGTGAGGGTATGTTGATGCTGGCTAATTTACGTTATGGATATTCTTCATAATCATTTTAACCGCGATAGTTTAAACAAGTCAAGGTATAAATATTGGTCGATGTATGCGCAATACAAAACTGAGTATTAAAAATGTCTTTATAAATTTAATATTGTCTGATATAGTATTAACATAGGGGATTCATAGGATTCCCAAAAATACCAAACAGGAAAACTTGTAACAAATGCATCGTTTTGATTTTTGAATCTAGATATTTGTATCATATTATGTAACCAAAGGGTTATTGCCTCAGGTATAATTACATCGTACGATCAAGCAAAAAATATACCAGTCACTGTTATAAGAACTTTGTGATTCGAATCTTATCGACCTATGCTATTAACATTAAGTACTTGATGTGGTGTAGACCAAAAGAGAGACTGAATGTCTAGAAAGACTGAATAAGGATAATTCTACTATGCAGTTGGAAAATTACATTTGGTAAACTGTTACTCCCACGACGGCGTTTGACTCTAGAGTTTTCTATCAACATCAATTTAGATTCATAGTTTAATGCCTTGATTTGGAAGGCAAAGTGGGAGCTCTACTTGTCAACTAGTATATTATTAAACAGGCAAAGATATTCTGAGTTATGGATATCACAGAAATATTATCTTAATCGAGAACGTTCTTTTGTTACAGTCGCGAGTAGCATGGCCTGAAAGCATGTTCCGAACGGCGTCAGTCGAAGGCTCCGGCCCCAGGACTCCGCCGGCCTACGCGCCCCATCCAGCCTTCGTCCCACCACGATTTTTCCCGCCGCGAATCCGGCCCCCACCGCCCCAATACTGCTTTGACGCTGCCCGTTTCGCCTGCGATGCGTCCAAACCGCGCTACCTGGACGTAGAAAGAGAGAGGCTAGTTACCCGATGGTTAGCTGAAGCCAATGAAGCATTGGTCCGCCGAGATAGGCCTCCAAGGTACAAGCCACGCAGCAGCGAAAGGCGCTTAGAATACCTGGACAGGAGGCCGTCAGAATGGGCGGATAACTTTCTTCTGGGCCGGCGTAATGGATCCGTCGAGCCCGAAGAGGAGAGTGATTCTATGACTTTGAAAGAATTTGTGGATAAGTTCTCCCTGCCGCGGGTGGTTAAGCTGGAAGGGGAGGAAAGGGCTGTGTTGTTGTATCGTGTTTTGGAAGCTCATAGGCGCGTGGAGGCTGTGCCACTGTCAGGGAAGAAGGGGAAGCTGGTGGGGAAGCCGCTGTATATTCCTGATTCGTATGATGGTAAGTGTTCTTTATAGTATGTAGATATAATTGTTTTGGATTAAGAACTACAAATTTAAACACGTTGGGTTTTGAAGGCATTGTCGCGCACCGCCGCTGTGACATCTCTATGTTTATTTGAGGTCGTATAAAGTCTATTATATAGTTGTTATTTTGTTGGCCTCAAAATGGAAAACTACTGTAAATTAACACCCAAATGTTACGTATAAAATTTAGGCAACTTCCGCATCTTATCACACAACAATAGAACACAGTACAATACAAGTACTTCAGTACTTTAATCGTTTTGTCATTACCAGCGACACTGACGCAATCTTAACAAAGCTTAATGACCGTTCTTATCGCATATTCAAAGTTATTACTAAATCATAGTTAAAAACCAGTAGCTACCTCTTTAGGTGTGGGCTTCAGATATCTGTATCTGTTTCATGATTGTGAATCTAATAGACAAGTAGGTGATCCTCATGTACTTGACACACGCCGTCGACTTGGTCTAAGACAAGATTTCCTCACGATATTTCCCTTCACCATTCGAGCGAATGTTAAATGCGCACATAAAAAGTACATTGGTTGACAGCCCGTGATCGACTATGACGCACGCTGAAACGTCAAATGTGTCAAACTTCAGATAGGAAAAAATGGCTTGACCACTCTTTAAAATAGATATGTTTTATTGACGTTCTAAAATAGTGCTTTAGTGATATTTCATTTAAAATTGGCATTTTAATTTATATTACAAATCTTTTCTTTAGCATTTTCTGGCATATTTTTTGTAAGTAGATTAGAAACTTAATGACTAGTTGACCTTATAATATATTAAATATAGATAGGAAATTGACAATTAAAAGAAGTTACTTTAACATTTTATTAATCACGTCCAATATTTATTTAATACAGATAATAATGTTACTCGAAGAACACGTTCTTCTTTTGGTGCCTTTCCATTACTGGAGGTTGGCCTTCAGTCTCGTGAAGCGGGTCTTGTCCAGTAGTTGTAGTTGTGCCAGATGTACCAACTCTTCCACAGTCGCAATAGCCGTCCACTTTATTACGAAACCATGATTTTTTCCTTTTTCTGCGAAAAAGTTCTTAATTGAGTGGTTATCGAAACATATGCACATGAAACAACGGAAAGCGTACCGTGGGCCATGTGTTGCGCCATGATGTGCTGCCCTAGGTATGTCCAGGTAAAGATATTAAATAGAAAATATCATCTAATTGTCAATCTAAACGATTCTACTCACACAAAACTTCATCAAAATCGGCTTATTACAAATCTTCTATTCGTAATATACTTGGTGGGTTACTTAGTGGGTTATCACCACCTACACCTCATAAGACAGCATGCTTTGTCAGTATATATATACTTAAGGATCGGGTTTATAATCTGGATATAATGGAGAGATGGGTATCAAGTAAAAAATTGAGGCGGAAGTCTCAACTTTCGGATAATACACGCGCCCATTCCAACTTGGTTCTCGAAGATCCACTCACGCGAGCATATAATAATAAATAAAATCTAAATCTAGTGAAGTATTTTTTTTAATTGTATGGGTATTATTGTGTAAAATAAAATATGTTTATTATGGAACATAAGCTACAAGTATCACTTATTCCACGTCATTAAATTTAAATAAGGAGAAATCCCTACTCAATGGCAAAGAAGACAGGGTGTAGGCCGAGAGAAAAAGCCGGCGTAAATAACTCTCGGTACTCCTATGAAGTTCTATCATAGTTCTATTCATATCTATTCATAGTTCTATCATAGTTCTATTCATAGTTCTATTCATAGTTCTATCATAGTTCTATTCATAGTTCTATCATAGTTCTATTCATATCTATTCATAGTTTTATTCATATCTATTCATAGTTCTATCATAGTTCCATTCATAGTTCTATCATAGTTCTATTCATATCTATTCATAGTTTTATTCATATCTATTCATAGTTCTATTCATAGTTCTATCGCATTAGTCGTTTCTGTTAAGATAGACTATTATTCTATATGGATATGGAAATAAATAAATAACTGCTAGTACCTCCTTTAATTAATAAAGAACACATTGCGTCTTATCAAAAGTAATTAACAAAATTTATTGGTTATTAGGAATATACTTCCGATGATATTTACATATATATATTTTGAACAGAATTTTATGTGTGATTGAATTGCATCAAATACTTCCTTATGGCTAGTAGGGTTTTGCTCACGAAGGTCATTCATGACGAATTCTTAAACAGTTCTTTTATTTTCCCGCTTTAATAAATCAAGTGGAGCCATTATTATTCTTTGATAACTATTTGTTTTATAGGAAGACCTTTTTGTGTCATGGAGTTTGATGTTTACCTTCAGCACGTGAACCAGTGCTGGAAAAGATTGAACAGACATAGGGTTGAGCCTACTTCAGAATGGTCTAACACTGCCTTGGTGATTTTTATTTACTGACATATAAAAACAACAAAATTTCTTATGAAATAACATGATTTTTCCTATTTATTACACCTTTGACTTATAGTAATAATATACTTAGAAATAAAACATACCAAATTAATATTTAGATGACATAATTGCTAGATATATATATGGGTACATACACATACGTTTATCATTACAGTACTTCGGACATTATCATTCAGTACTTAGTTTATCATTTTTTTTATAAAAAAAACACTATGGGACAGACCGAAAAGTAAGTCCTGTACACAGCTAATAAATAAAAAATATAATCTGATTGTAAATCTAAACGAATCTACTCACACAATAATTTATCAAAATCGGTTTAAAACAAATAAATTTTTAAGCATTATATCAACATGCCTTTTAATATTTTTCTAACCGTAAACCTTCCTTGAAATTAACCAAATATTTCAAGATCAAAATTAGACATATCAGCCCAGGCATTCCCAAGTTTTTGCGATAAAAGCAGCAATTCTTATATAATAATCATACACACACATAGTGTGCAAATATTATGTATTTTTTACGCAGATACTAGAATAAATTTGGCCAATTAAGAAACAAATCGAGGCCATCATAACTTATAACGTATGATATTTCGTTTCGATTTAATTAAGGAAGAACGATGTCTTCCGACTTTGGCTTAACTTTAAGGCTCACCTTATGTTAAGTAATACCGCCGCCCATGGACATTGCCAGATGGCTTACGTTGCCAGCAATTTAAAAACTGGTTCGCTCTTTTCTAGAAGCAACCTAAGTCGAATTGGTTCGGAAATACTTCAGTTGCCTACTGAAGTAGTAAGTATGCTGATTCATAGTGGTGGTGCGCGACAAAAACTGCCTTAATAAACGTCCAGTTGTGAACGTCCAGGTGACACGCTTGGTGTTTTGTCTTCGGCATCGACGATGATGATGAAACTCAGTTTCTAGTATGATGTGCTCTTTAGATATAAGAATGTAATGTAGTTGTTTTATACAGATATTAATCGAGCAATAGTTGAGTTAATTAAGATCCCTGATATGGAAAAAAATACGAATTGTAGTCAAAATTCTTTAAGTAAAATATTAACACTTTATGGCACTCAATAAACAATATCTATAGACAGTGGAAGGGGTAATCTTGTGGCTTATATGCGATCTTCATGCAAAAACATCTTAATCTTAATACAAACATAGTTAAACTAGATAAAATATTTGATATTACAATATCTATTTAATTAGAATTTATATCCATAACATTACGTGCGTGGGCTGTGTAATAATTTTTCGCTCGTAAACTTTAATTCATACAAATTATAGCCGCAAGTGATAGATAACTTTTATAACTTAATTACTGTAATTATTTTATATGACAAGGTGTGATGTTACTGTTTGAAATTGGTTTGACTTAGATTTAGGTTGAGTGTCTTCAACACAAATATTTTCAGTAAACGATTTGTTACTTCGCATTGTAGTCCAAAACTACTGGACTGATATGAAAAATTCTTTCACCATACTAATCCTACATTATCCCTGATGAACATGATGAATATTTTCAAAATAGTTAGGACGTATGAAAACTTTGATAATGTGGGAAATATAAAATGAAATTCCTATATCGCAAATGATGATATTGATAACTAGAAAACCCGACATACGTTGTCCTGTTTTAACTATGAATATTGATTTCAAATTGGTATAATTAATTAAGAATGCTTATGATATACAACATTCTTTGTTTGTTTTTCTGGCGCGTATATAATTAGTTTTGTTGGTATTCCGACACGAGAACAGGCGACATATAACTAGGCATGGGAAAAATATGGATGTTCAAGATTAATGCCACAAACAATTAGCGATTGTAATTATTTTATTAATGCAATAACTAAAATCAAAGCATTGTTTTTAAACAATATTCTTTTTTTTTACATGCTCTTTGACAATATTTGCATCACGCATTCTGTTAATGTTATGTCAACTGTTATAAGGTTACATGAAAAAAGTTTGACTTATAAAAGCGTACAGTGAAAAAAAATTGCTATCGTAACAAATCATAATTTTTTGAATTTTCCGCGCTATTTTTTTATTTTTTTTTCTAGCATGAAATGAAAAAATATTCGGTCCAGCCGTTCACACGTGATGCCGTGACCAAGAGAATATGGATTCATTTTTATATATAAAGATATAAAAACACATACACATACAGATATACAAGTAGATAGACAAAGTGATGTAGGTACTACAGTCTATAGCAGACATCAATATCTACAGCAGACTCTGTGTTACCATATGTAACTATTATATTTTTAATAAGTATTATTATTTATACAAATTCCTTAAAAAAAATTTAGTTTTTAGTTCAGTTTTTGATTAGGTAATTGCGGGCCTAACCCACTCGCTAAATTTAAGTTAAATTTTACAGTTAAAACTTTAAATATTGTTAAAATTTTCAAGTTAAATCCCTCAATAGCCTTGCTCACTCGTGTCGCCATTAAGAAGCATTGAATATTTCTAAAATAGTCGAGCCAAGGCAACACTGATAAGGCTCCTCGCTATTCAACATTCAAGATGGGATATGGTAGTACATGAGACAGCAGGTTTATTACCAACGTACCGGCATGTCCCACAATCCCAATACTTTTAATTTTTTTTTGTAAATACAACAAATAAATAAACATTATAAATGGTTAATAAATTCCATCAGTAGATCAGCGTTTCCTTCGTAACACCGGAAACGACGTTCGATGGTCTACTTTTTGAAGCCTGCACCTGTGTCTTCCTTTTCTTCATTATGTCGAAACTGTTTTGTTACATGGCCGTCGCATTATAATAATAATGTGGTCTAATAATATCGCTTTATACACGTAAAGTTGTTTAGTAGTCACATGGACGATTTTAGAGATAGACATCCGTTACTCTGCATTTCTCTTACCCTGTGTTTGCGTAGTGGCTTCAACGTGTGACTCTCATCCCTGAGGTCGTAGGTTTGAGGTCCTGTTCACTTTCTATGTGGAAAACATCGAGGAAACCGGCTTGCCTTAAACCCAAAAAGTCGACGTGTGTCAGACACAGGTGGCACCTATATGCCTATTAAATTGACAATCATGAAAAATATACAGAAGCCCAGACCTAAAAATGATACAGCGCTTAATTTTATTTCTTTTCTGACTGCGTTGTTCTGTGTGAACGCGATAAACAGAAAAGTACACAAAGGTTACAAAGGTAATGTGATTCAGGTTGAACATTTAAGTGTAATTAATTACAGTTTTTTTTTAAATTTATTGACATACAAAAAAATTTGTCAGAAATTTGCAAAATTAAACGTGTTAAAATACACATAAATTACGATAGTGACTTACAAACTTATTGTTAATAAATTATTTTCCTGTTTTTTATTTATTATTTCTTATACCTTAATTGTATGCAGCAGATATCGCCATAGATAAAAAATAAAAAGGGCAACTGTACGTATTATCTCATGATACAGTTGTCGATGATTCTTTAACAGCGTTTTTGTGACCCTACCAAAATTATTAGTTTTTTCCTACGAATCTCCATACTAATACAACGCAAATTTGATTCAAAATGTAAATACAGCCTTACATCGGGTATCGACAGACCATTAGGTTTGACCATACATGGATTCCGGGTCGCGCGTTTGACCTTAACCATTTCGCTCTTGAATGGAGGCTTTTAATGGGGGTTAAAGACCTTTTGGGGACATGAAACGTTACCGATCTGTTCGCTTGATTGATTAGTAGGGTTGATGTATGTTGGACGATTATTTATTTACATTAAGAGTGCGACCAAAAATAATAGGAGAATAATATTCTATTATTTACCCTTAAGTTTAATAAGTCAATAAATCCAACTCTATAACGCCATAAATTGCACAGTTCCGTTAGTGTCGCTATATAGAGTTTACACTGTGATTTTTTTTTCGCGTTCTCGCGCTCTATCGAGTTTAACGATTCGAATCGCCAAAGATCAGTCACTTTCCAAGTGGCTTGATCCCTTGGCGTTTAGAAGAGATGTGTATCTCCATTTTCTATCGTGTTAACCATCTTGTGTTCAGAGGAGTTGTTCGGATTAATACCTACAGATGAGTATCACCTCTAAGACGTCTGTTGTACCACAACTGAGCGGTATTTGAGTCATTTTTTGTTATGTGGAACCAGCTGCCCACTGAAGTATTCCCGAACCAATTCGACATACGGTCCTTTAAGACAAGAGCGTAACAAATCGTAAAAGGCAGCCAACTGAATTGTGAACCTTCTGGTATCACTTAACATCAGGTGAGCCCTCATGCCCCTTTTCTAACGTTATCACCACATGAAAGTAGTCGTTCATTACTGAAATTAAACGGGTCTATAGTAGCTAATTTGGTGTCTAAAATCCCATACAAAAGAAATCAACGCGTAAAAAATTGTGATGTTTTTACTCTTCTTTTTTTAATTATGAAATAGGGGGGGGGCTATGAGACGTCCATAAAAGGGAGTCATTGCAGCCCATGGACACCTATTAGTAAGTGCGTTGCTAGCCTTTGAGGGAGGAGTACACTCTAACTTTGAATAGGTTGGAAAGGAAGACCGGAAGGGAGTCAATTCCACAATCAAAAGAAAGTGCCTTGTGAAACGGACTGGAAGGCTTCTAGCTGATGGCTAGGTGATATTGATGAAATTTTGAATTAAAACGGATCGTACGTACGTCATCATAGTACACTTTGTAGAACACAAAGAGACGCAATGTTTCTGCATAGAGAGAGAGCCGATTAATAATTGTATACTCTGTTTGGTATCAAAGAATTATTTGTATTGTGTATGGATTTAAATGCGCAGTTAATGCGTCACAAATAGTAGTGATACGTGCATAGTACATAGTATAGGATATGTGTGTATGGTTGAAAAGTTGTCCCCCACGTAGATAAAATTAAGACACAGATAATAAATATGATAATATAGCTTCAACGTGTGACACTCATCCCTGAGACCGTAAGTTCGATTTCCGGTTGTGTACCAATGGACTTCGCTCAAACGGTGAAGGAAAACATCACATGGTCATGAATTTGACACATTGACAAATGATCATGAAGCATATTCATAATTCTGAGCCCCAGACCTACAAAGGTTGTAGCGCCACAGATTATGATTTATTTTATTCGATAATAAATATAGTTTAACTGTTTATAAATTATTTTCAATAGTGTTTTCAAGTTATATCTTTCTTTAATTAGCTTATTAGTTGTATAAAACTATCATCTTTGGTCGAAGCTTGACTTGCCAATGGACATTCTTAAACGGTACGGACGGACGGTACGGTAAAGGATGCATTACTATCGGTATTAGACCCAAAAAGTCGATGGCGTGTGTCAGGCACAGGAGGCTGATCAACTACTTGCCTATTAGATTGACATGATCATGAAGCAGATACGAAATCCGATATCTAATAGGTTGTACCGCAACTGATTTATTCTATAAAATTCAATTAACTACTTTGTGTGTGTGTTACAGCCACCAACAAGCCATCAAAATATGGTAGTAGGTATATAAAGAAATAAAATATAGTATTTTAAAATCCAAGTTCAACCACACACATCCGGTAGTTTTAATTAATCACCCAATAAAGAGTTATTTTATACTAATTAAACGACGAATAAATTAGTCATTGACAAAAGATGTACAAAATCAAAAGAAAAATTCAAAAGTATGTTACGATATGTGTACGAGTATTGAAATATCTTTGTAAAGCCACACACTCTCCTTTACTATACAACGTGAATCAGATTATCGATTGTTTTGTCCGTTATGTTGTTGGAATTTTTATGCGCACGCGCATCGATAGCCTATTATTGAAGGTCGTATAATTTGTAACCGATTTATTGTTAACTGTGTCCTTAGGGACTGCAATGGATGAGATATTTTTAAACAAGCTTTTTCATGTATAATTTTTGTTTTATTTATTTTTAACAAAATACAAAAAATTATGTGGTGATAGAAAAATTGATTACAATTTTTCACCACAGCTTCGATATTTATTATAACAATATTATAATACTTAAAAAAAATCAAATATAAAGAGATATACATGATAGAGATGACGAAACAAATCATAATATATAGGTAATAATTACAACCTGTACCATTAAAATAGAAGCTAAAAAAAACACATTACCTATTGAAATTTTTGGCTTTAACATAATCTAACCTAACCTGATCTCAACCTGTGACCCACTGAAAACTGAGTCAATATCATTTACATCATGCAGGTTATCAGTTTTTTAAATTGTTTTAAGGAGTCCAAAGCCTCCTTAATATTACTTGAGGTACACACAAATTGTAAAGAACGATAGAACTAACTTTGGAGCTGTTTTAAAGTCGAGCCGTGATTCGACAAATTTACGTAAACAAGTAATTAGTGTATAAAACTCCTGTTTTTCCGGTAAAGGACTAATAACATATCAAATTAATTACACAGATATTTCAATACGTCACCATCTTTTCTCTTTGAAATGTACGTTTATGGGCGAGATTTCATAAGAAATACATGTTCTACGTGTGTAGAATAAAACACTGATTCTCTACTCTTATCTATATTGAACAGCTAGAGAAAAAGTCTCGCATTCTCTGTTAGAAAAGTTTCAATACAGCTTGTTTGACTTCACGTTTTGTGTTTGATTTTTAAAGCTTCTCAATTACAAGGACTCCTTCCGAGTATAATCTCGTTTGTAATCTCCAGTTAGCGGAATTTTGGTTTGATTTATTTCCAACACATATATGCACAGTATTTACTTTTTGAACTAAAACTTCTTTAGGCGCATGAGGGTAAAATGTTTACCGATGACACGCAATATATTAGCGTCAGATGTGCAGCATTTTTGTCAAAGAAATATTAAAGAACGATTGGGACAAGGTGAGAAAGGGGGATCGAGAAAAATACACGCTATTTCTGGATGTATTCGTTTAGTAGTTACATATTAGTCAAATTTGTCGCATAACGCCTTCTGGAGTAAACGCTGATTTTTTATTTATACACATTATCATTAGCACGTATACAGTGTGAATATGAGTGATTATAAACTGTTCCATGATCTATTGGGGCTTTTACCTTAGTAATAATTAATTTACAAAGAAGTTTAACTTCTGACATGTGTAGGTACTTTGTAGGCAGGCAGGCACGCGGTTTTATTTTTTATGTCTATTATTTTGTAATGTTTGTATTTGTAATTTTGTTACAGAATATGTAGGTGGCACTCTTCATTGTTTAGTTCGGTTGTAGTAGGTAGTCTTTTTTAGTTGTATGTTCTAGGTAGCATACGGTAGGAGGCTCACCTGATGTTAAGAGGTACCGCCGCCCCCATGGGCGTATCCATATACTCACATTGCCAGAACGCTCGCCGGCCTTTTAAGAATTACGCTCTTTTTAAAAAACCGTAAGTCTAGGGAGTATGTGTTGCTTTCAAGCTCATTAAACTATTAAATAATGTTGAAATGGACTTTTATTAAATACAGTAATATTAATACAAAAAATTTAAAAAAGTTCGATCCCCGTAGCAATGAACCTTTAACGCTGGCAACATTTCCTCGGTATGTTGCGATACTTATTCGTTGAGCGAGGAAACCACCAGCTACCTACATCTACCAGGTGCCAACTTAAATCTTTAATAGCGCCTGTGCACCTGAACTCCACGGCCCAAGAGTCTCTACTCCAACGGGAACAAAATCAAAATTGGAGGAACACACAATAGTTATAATTAAATTATTAATATATAATATAATTTTCTTGACCTTGTCAATAGTTGAATTTCATGTTTACCTATAGATATATATGATGATTGACTTAAATCCTTCCCAGCAAACTCAAAACTTCGTAGATTTTTTACCTTTAAAAAGTCAGTTGATAAATTCAATGTTTTTAAAATAGAAACAATGTAAGGTTAAAAACAAGGATTTCTTTTGTAAATAACGCGTATTTCCTAGCATTGAAGGCTGCTTTGACATCGCATTACATTAGTAATGGCTAGTTACGGGCTTTATATTATACCATTTGTTCTTCTATTATTACAAGAATAATTGTTCAAGTGTGTACAAGAATAATACAAGTTCTTCTATTATATACTCCATTGGAGGCCGGACATGTCCGATCCGGATGATCCGAGCGGTAAATAGTCAAAATCAGATTGGGGTAAAAAAGCTTTACTTCGCACTTCGCTCACTCCAGTGAGCTTCCGTCCTGCCCTTCAGGCGATTGACCACCCCGCACCGCCAGCCGAGATCCGAGTCTCACAGGAGACTAAGCTGAGCTACGCTCTCCAAAACATCCCCACCCGACGTAAAGGCCCTTCAGGTCATCAGTCCACAGTCCGCTCCAGATATTTTCTTACTGACCACTAAACCTCCTTGTTGATTCCCGATAGAAATTGTTATTTATTATCCGACTGTAGACGGCTTATTTGATTGCCGCCCATTGATATTCATGACAGGACATCCTTTGGTATTGCTGGCTTATGAAAGGAAATGGTTTACTTTGAGTAAAAAGATTTTTTATTTACATTAAAAACAAGACTACGATAATACATTAAATGAATTACGTTATCAATATTTCATCTATTGGCTGTAAATGTAAATTTAGAGTGGTAAAATTAATTATTATTATAAATGAATATATAGAAATTTAAAACAAATTTTAAAAGGTTCGGTCCCTGTGGTAGTGTTCCTTTAGCGTTGGCCGTATTTCCTCGTTGTATTGCGATACTTATTTGTTGAGCCAGGAAAGCACCACCTCTGGAGTCACCAGTACCATCTACCATCTATATAAAGATATACATAAATCTTTAATAGGGCCTATGCACTTGAACTCCACAGCCCAAGAGTCTCTACTCCAAAGGAAACATAATCGAAGTTGGATGAAAGATTCTTATATTTGAGCAGTTTATTATGTATTGAAATTGTCTCTGTGTGTTCGCTTTGAGCAGTTTAAAATATACATACAAATCAGTAGAAAACGCGTTTAATAAAATTATTGTGTAAGTTTATCCAAAAATTATAGTGGGTGATGCTGGGAACTATGTCATTACAATATAAGCACTAAAACTATATGTGATATGTGTTTATTTAGTAACAATATTTGAACGAGTTAATCTTTAATACAACAATTTAATAAGCGTCTAGCGACACAGCTTGCTTTGAAACTTTAACAGCTGATCAGCAAGATATAAATTATATTAAACTGTGATCCTTTGTAATTCAGATATTAATGTTGCTCTGAACTTAGTATACGACGATCTTTGAAGTCGTAGATTCGATCCCCAGCTATGCACCACTAGACTTTCTATCTATATGCGCATTTAACATCGAACGGTGAAGGAAAGCGCCGTGAGAAAATGTTGGTTTAGACCCAAAAAGTCGACGACATGTGTCAGGCACACACACACAGACATATTCCCCCTTATCTATAAGGGTTATTCAAGAAGCCGCGCCACTGGTTTTTTGTCTTCGGTTTTATCGTCTTGCTTCTCTTTTTTCTCACGAAAACTATCTATCTAAAATATAATAATGTCATTCGAATTGAATATGTAATAAATCCCATTTGACACAAGTTCAACGTTATGTGTATGTAACTGTACGCCATAACTTGAGACGTCAGATATTATCGACATAGTCTGTGCGTGCAAATATTTCTAGATCAAGAAGATGTTTATCTACGGCCATAGATAAACATTTTCACTAGGTCTCGTATTACGTCTGAAATATACGGAAGTGTCGGTAACGCAAATTTAGAGATCTGGAAAAAAATCTCGCTATATTTTAACATTTGGCTTAAATTTGCGTTTCAGCTGTTCAGCAAAGAAGCTGTTCTATAAAGAATCATATGTTTTATATTATTGAACTGTGTCCATCAACTATTGATTTAAACTTTTAACCAATCTTATTACAAGGGAAAAATAACGATAATAGTATGTCACTACTTTTAATTACATCAGTTTTAATGAAAATATATTCACGGCGTGTATCTACGTAATTTATTAGTAAAACATATTTATCTTTTACACGTTAATTGATCCGTAATGAAGTTATATATTATACAGTCGTTTGAATTATTTTTTAATGGAATCCTTACGCGAATATATCTATAAATAAACTAGCTGCCCCTGCGAACTTCGTTTCTTCTTAATGTGGTTTTTATTTAGCCTTAATACCGTGACACGAAAGCATAATTTCACTGTATTATCGTCACTATAATTTGAATTTGATTTACACTTCGGTCTAAGTAATACGTGGTTGGCTATGCTAACACCAAAAATTAAAAAAAGTAGAAATAATTGAATTTCACGGTTTTTCGTTTAGTACAAAATAAATTTAATTTATACTTTAGCCTCAATAACACGTGATAATCATGATATTGAATTGTAGCTTATATGACACGTTTGTCGGTTTACCATAGCAGTGCCATCTATTGATTACTTACTCAATTCAGTCGAAAAGTATCGACATCTGTTAGAATCTTTTGGAGTTAACAGATAATTGTGACTGTCAATTACTTATAGACAAATAATTTGCAATAAAATAAAATTGCGACTATAGTTAAAGATCTAAGCTATCCTATCTCTTAAGTTGGACCAGACTGCTCACGGTGTGCCAATTTAATTTAAAATCGGTGAAGTAGTTTAGTAGTCCATCGCGGACAAAAATCGTGACAGAAGAATATATATTAAGATATAAAAACAGCAATAGACAATACTGAATATATTTTTTATTTTTATGTAATAGCAGGCAAACGGGCAGAGGCTCACCTGATGTGAAGCGATAGCGCCGACCATGGACACTCACACTGCCAGAAGGCTCGCAAGTGCGTTGCCGGCCTTTCAAGAATTGGTACGTTCTTTTCTTGAAGGACCCTAAGTCGAATTGGTTCGGAAATACTTCAGTGGGCAGCTGGTTCCATATAGTGGTGGTGCGCGGCAAAAACTGCCTTAGAAAACGCTTAGTTGAATATAACAACTTTACAGTTTTCTTAGTATATTATTTTATACTGGAGTGAGAGCAATGATTCGAAATCATGTTGGATGGCCAATCGTGACAAATGTTGCCTCCAGACCCTTCTGCCAAACCTTGCCGTGTAACGTTTTATATCGTTTTCTCATCTCTTGTACTGTCAGCTTATCATAGTTCCACTTGTCAGCTCCTCGCAAAGTGAGCCTGTTCATCTCAACTTCTAAACACTCTTTGTGACGTCTTCTTGTTTGTTCTTATGTATTTCTAACACTATCCATTTTATAAATATCCAAAATTACCATCATTTTATGGTATTTTGTATGTATGGTCTTGTATCAGTATGCGTTAAATATTACGTAACAAATTGGGGGGGGGGGGGGGGGGGTCCTCTTGTAAAACGTTACGATGCGGGGCGGGGATTGAATAACGCGTTGGTAATATTATTTTCGACTTTCCAGTACTATACAATATATTTAATGGTAAGTTTTAGGTATAAAGAGACACCGGGGTTGGTCACGAATCGTTTTACTATTTGATGGATTGGATTACATGGGGAGGGAGGTCAAGAATCTCCACATGGTATGGTACAAGACAAGGAAATGCCTGTGAAAGAAAATTTTATGAATTATATCGAATATTATTGTGTATGTATAAATATAACAATAAAACACTTCTTTTATTTACATTATGCGCGCGGTATTTATAAACACTATTATTAATGAATGCTAGAGCAGTGTTGGCCTAGTGGCTTCAGCGTGTGACTCTCATCCCTGAGGTCGTAGGTTCGATCACCGGCTGTGCACCAATGGATTTTCTTTCTATGTGCACATTTCACATTGAACGGTGAAGGAGAACATCGCGAGGAAACCGGCTTGCCTCAGACCCAAAAAGACGACGGGGTACGTCAGGCACAGAAGGCTGATCACCTACTTGCACATTAGTTTAACAAATAATCATGAAACAGATACAAAAATCTGAGGCCAAGACATGAAAATGTTGTAGCGCCATTGATTTATTTTTTATTATGAATGAATGCAAGGGATTTTAACGTATCTTGGTAAGCTACGTAAACACAATACATAGAAACAACGCCTAGTACCAAGCGTCCTTTGTTTCATATTCAAAAGAAGTAGGACATTATTCAATCAATTTTTATTCACCATTGTATTCTTTTAGTGGGAATTTCTCAGTGTCTTGTCCCATACTAGGGCTATTGTCAGTCATTTCGTAATCTAAGTAAACATATACATACTATCACATTTACATTAATATATGCTATTTATAAGCAATTAGTGCTTAAATTAGGGCTTATTTTCCAGACTCCTAGGCGATCGGCAACATCCACGATTGTTTTATTTTTTATTAAATAACCAAAAACAAAAGATTGATCTCAGTTTTCCCATATCCGATTCATAGATTAAAGAGTGAATACAATCATGAACAGGGAATGAACAGTATAATTCTTGACCATATTCAACATTCGGTACGGCTTGATCCCTTGGCGTGGCGTAGAGATGTTGGGCCTCTCTGCACCTTCAACCGCAACCACCACGTTCAGAGGAGTTGTTCGTATTAATATCTGCTGCTGTATCACATCGACGTCCTTTCACTTTCACAACTGAGCGTCTCTTAAGACATTCTGGTGCGCACCACTTATGTGGAACCACTGAAGTATTTCCGAACCAATTCCACTTAAAGAAAAGAGCGTAACTTATCATCAGGTGAGTCTCCTGCCCGTTTATCCTCTGCTACTTTGACGCCGTCAAAGATACGCAACATTGGTAGGATATAAACTTCATTAATATTTAAATCCTATCTATCTAGGCATATTTCGGTTAGTTTTACATTTCATAGTTATTCTGCAATATAATTTTATATAGCAATATAATTTAACAAGCGTTTTATTGCTAATGAAAGCGTGTATACCACTTTCGTTTTTACATATTAACACCGCTAGTTACATAAATATTTACGGTTTTGTCGCACTTATATGGAGATTGATTAGTGTGATAAGGACAAAATATACAATAAACAAATGGCGCTACAACCTTATTAGGCCTGGGCCTCAGCTTTCTATATCTGTTTCATGATCATTTCTCTTATAGGCAAGTAGGTGATCAACCTGTTTTTGACACACGCTGTTGACAGTTCTGAGTCTAATGCAACATTTCCACAAGACGTTCTCCTTCACCCTTAACTACTGCTAAGTGCACACATAGAATGAAAGTCCTTTGCTGCACAGCTGGGGATCGATTCTACCACCTCAAGGATGAGAGGCCTGACAACTCATGAGCTGGTGACTGAACAGCAGTCGTGAGAAATTAAAGAGTTAATCACACATGAAAGAGCACGATTCAGAATGATTATATTTTTTTTAATTTAGCGGAAATGCGACGCACCGGAAGCAGGACTTTCCCAGCTTCCGGCCATAAAACTGCAATCTTTAAAGTTTACATAATTTAAAGATTACTACCAGGAATTCGGATATCGAAATCAATAAAATAATTATTTTCATACAAAATTAAGTTAATATAATATGTTATATGTATATAATAATATATTTATATATACATATAACAAGGCAATTTTTATTGACTTGTTTTTTCACAAAATTACAACACTTTATTACTAATTAAACCGAAATGTTTATATTTTTGTAAGAATAACTGACACTATTGGAATTGACTTTTACAGTTTTTTTTTTGTAAAAAATTAAAGACATTTTAAGTAATATCATGTCTGTGTATGTGTGTGTGTGTCTGTGAGTAGTGTTTATTGGATTCCATTCAAATATTAACAATTTTATTCCCGTATTCATTATTTAACGAAAGGCCGTTTCAGGCCGCTAGTTAAACGGCGTTGTTTGGTTAAGAGGCTAGACTGTTAATTGAAAGACTTATTAAGTTAATAAGCTGCTACATATATATATATATATATTCCCCCGCCTTTGGAGCTGGACGCTCTTGCCGACTAAGCCGTTAATACCGTAATGATATAAAAATAAACAAAAGTAAAATATATTTTTCCTCTAAGTGCGCGATAAATAAACATCAAAGCTACCGATAAGTTAATAAATTTCAAGATAATATGTATTTTTATATCTTTGAAACGATGGGAACGTGTAAGTTCTAGGCGAAGTATTTTTTATAAGGAATAGTCGTTATATATACTCGGAATATATATGTATATATTTGTTACTAACTCGTACTCTAAGGACGATGAGAATGTTTTAGCAATACTTCTTTACTTATACTGTTATATATATATATACTAATATATATTTGGAGTTTACTCCTTAAGAAACGATTTGAGTTATAAGGCCCGGTACGGAAATTTTATGAGGAGTAAAATCAAGTGTAACACGAAAAGTTGAGGCGTTACGTAGAAAGAGACAAACATATATATCTGTAGGATTGAACTCATTCTCTCTCTAAAATTGGATTTGTATAAATTGAACACAATTATTATTGTTATTATTATTATTTATATTATTTTGTAACATACTTTATGTAATACGCTTTATTTAAGTAATATAAATAATCCGAATAATTACAGATATATGTTTGTTTCTGTTATCATTTTAGCAGATACGTTCATTTACCCTTTTTTTCTATTCGATATATATCATAATTATCGTTCGTAAGGAGTAAACTCCAATCGTGCGTCGTAGCTGACACACACACACATTTTTTTTTTAATTATAATTATTCCTTTATTTGCGTCTAAGGCGCAAACTTACTGTTTATCTCTGGCAGAATGACCACCACTGTGGAACACAACACATACAGATACACTTAAAATGTACCTTATTCCTTCTTTTACCAATTTTTTTTTGTTATTTTACTTTTTATTATTATTATGTGTTTCTGTGTGTGAGTTTCGTTAGTAATAAATGTTATGTATCAAACATGAATCGTAGCGTGGTGTATCAATTCTTAAAGAGCTCAATACACATTCGCGAGCCTAATAAGGTGTTCATGGGCAATATACTTACTTAATATCAGATAACCTGCCCGTTTGTGGCCTGTACTATAAAAGAAATCAAAGGCTTATAAAGTTCTTGGTTAATTATAACAATAACGTAAGTTTAAGAATAAATTAATAAGCTTTATTTCGCTTTAAAATGTAATTTATATAATATTGCTATTGTGAAAAATATATAGTTAAATAGTAGTATACTTTCGGCTTTGTATTATATTATAAATGTTTATTAGACCACCATCACATAACATTTAAACTGATACTCGACAATTAAAGTCTTTCGTAAGTAGAAAGCAACCATTCTATGCTAATTTGTTAATTGTTAGATTACAAGTAACATGCACACGCTTAGAACTGTCACAGACGCAATGAAGAGATAATTTTGACTTCCATGTTTGTATCCGGCATACTTTATCTATGGTCTTAGTCATAGTTGTCTGTATCTGTATTAAATATCATTTAAAAAGTTCTTGTTGATTTCCTGCAAATATACTCTATGGCTTTTTATTCCATAGATTAAAAGTAGTTTTATCTTATAGCATTACTTAATATTAACCAAAGAGATCGAACATGAACTTGTATGAAAAAGTTACTGGCTGTCAAACAACGCGCGCGGGAAAAAAAGTTTCTGTAAAAAGTAAAAACGCGCGAAACACATTTTTTGTTGTTGTTGCTTCGTAATCGTTTTTAGATAATACTTACAAATATCTTTATGTATGTGTATGTGATAATTAAATAAAATAAATAAATAAATATTCGGTATAATTTGACGTAAGATAAATACAAAATAATAATAACAGTACGTAATATTCATCATAATCGTTAACCTTGCATAAATGTTTAATTCTGACATTGATATTAATCGTAAATAAATCTTTGTGTTTCTTCATTTATGACAACGCCCAATGTCACACCATTCAGAGCGTGACCACCTTATGACGTGCTTAGGGCGTGTTGCATCAACTCGAAAGTTATTTACAAAAAGTGTTTAGATTTATTTGTTAAACTATAGAATTTAACTGATGGTACAGTAACACCACCACAGTATATAATCACTAAAGATAAAATAAATAAGAAAACAAAAACAGATACATTTTATTTATTTATATCGTCACGCCTTTTCCCCGTAGGGGTTGGCACAGACAATGGATCTCCACTTGCTACGGTTCTGACATACCTCATAATGACATTGACCATGCATGCTCGTGGGTTATGGGCACTTTAAAATTGTCCTTTCTCTAGTACTACCTGGTTTAGGTACGACAAGGCCTACCCAACCCGAGTTCACCATACCAGTTTTTAAAAGGCCGGCAACGCACTCGCGAGCCTTCTGCAATTGAGTGTCCAGTGTCCATGTATCACTTACATCAGGTGAGCCTCCTGTCCGTTTGCCCCCTGTTCTGTAAAAAAAAAAGTGTGCATGTACTAGTGTACACACGTAAGAAGTGTAAATTATTTATGACCTTATTTTTCGAATAATGATCTACTATATGCAACTTTACAGATTGGTGAAATAAAGCTAAATTAGATAAAGTTTAATAAAAGGCTTTTATTATCATAGACTAGGATACAAATAATACAATTATTTCATTTTACCGTATTACTAAGATTATTACAGAATTTCATTAATGGTAATAGAATTATTACTATCATTTTTGTCGTTATTATATATTTTGTTATTAACGGCTTCGAATCACTTCGAATCAACCGTGGTAGGGACAAGAAAAAGATGGCGAGTAACGGAAAAATGTGACGCGTAACCGAAAAATGTGACGGCCATTTTTTTCCAACGCCGACAAAGAAGTTTCACTTCAAAAATCCACGCTTGTGTTGTGTTGTTGTGTTGCCCACTTGATA